>NW_025947197.1:121543-122361 GCF_000764305.2 Hyalella azteca | reverse complement strand
TGATGCTTGGGTTGAAACGTGCGAGCTGTGAAACTGAGGGGTGAAACGTGCGAGCTGTGAAACTGAGGGGTGAAACGTGCGAGCTGTGAAACTGGTGGGTGAAACGTTCGTGATGTGAAACTTAGGGGTGAAACGTGCGATCTGTGAAACTGAGCGACGAAACGTGCGAGCTGTGAAACTGGTGGGTGACGCGTGCGAGCTGCGAAACTGGTGGGTGAAGCGTGTGGGCTGTGAAACTGGTGGGTGAAGCGTGCGGTGGATGATGGAATGTGCGCGGTGGATGTACTCCTTGCCCTCATGGATGGTGTTATCGCCTTCCCCCACAGCCCCCTGCAGGGGGCGCTATCTCCCATATCTACGCAGCTTGAGCGGCGCGGCGCTGCTTATGAGTCCTGATAACAAATGTTGGCCACAACACACCTAGTACAATGAGTGTGTCACTAAACACTTAGTACAATGAGTGTTACAAAGATGCAATACATTGGCAAGGCCATGATTTTCTCATTAATTTCAGTGTAATGTGCGATACCTGGACATTACTTTGATGAAATTGAACATATAATATGGGACAACTTTACAAACAGGATTTGTTGTAGGTAAATCCGCCAATGAATGTTGTACCTTAATAACATTAACATAGCATTGTACGTTATATTCACTAAAACCAGTCAAGGTTGGCAGTGTTCAAGCTTATCAGCGCCGCTTGTCATCCATTCGAGATACGCGGACGCAACTCATAAGTTCCAGTCTCGTATCGTGGATACAACACGCATGCCTCACGTAAGTTCCAGTCTCGTATCGTTCTCTTATACACATCT
>NW_025947197.1:0-120935 GCF_000764305.2 Hyalella azteca | reverse complement strand
GGTATCTGTTGAGCTGAATAAAGGGTATTCAACCAAGTATTAAATTAAAATAATGCGGATTTATTGTTTTGTACGAATACTTTTTTCACCCGAAGAAGTGAACATGTTACATTGTTTTTTGTTGCATTGAGATTTAATTTCTTTTGATAGTATTTTTGAAAACTATGCGTCTCTATACATAATTTAAATCACTTTTCCTGTTAAGTTTGTGGACTTACATACATTAAAATACGATTTTTCAAGTGTACGAATATTTATTTCCCCCCACTGTAACTGACAGAACAGGAGGAGCAGGCGGGCGCAACAGACCGGGTAGGCTAGTGACCGTAAAGGCTACATATGTATACATCCAGGGTAAGATGTACAGGATGCGTGATTATACTGTAAGTGATATTTAACCATACTATTAGAATTACATGCAGAGACTGACAACTGAATTTATTACCAATATGCGCAGAATATGATCCAAGGTATTTAATAATAAATTAATAAATATACGCCTTCTAAAATATTCTTCTAAGTATTCAGAAGTGGCTATAACTGCCTATTAATGGCGATATAAATTAAGATAAGACAAGATAAATAAATTAAATTGATAAATTACGATTAGACAAGATAAGAGTATATATAAGACAAGATGGCTTCCTGCACTCATATGAATCATAAGACAAGATAGTGAACCGAGCACTCACATCGTGACCAACGCAACTTGAAGCTGGTTCACGACGTATCAGGTAAGAGCCTTGCGGCAAGCTTTGTACTGAAAATAAACGCGTCCAAAGGCAATAATATGTTGGACAGGACCAAGAGGTTACATTACATGCATCAGCTAATTAACAAGGACTCTTTACATGCGTGAATTCAATGGTGTTAACCAAAAGCTATCACTGATACGACTAGGTCGTCATCAAGGCACCCAATGCCTACAACTTTCAATCTCTCTAATCACGAATTTGCTCTCTAATTTCAACTACCTTAACCTACACTTAAACTTACAAGTCGTTACTTTATTAAGTTAGACCAATTTATTATAATAGCAAGGTATACCAAAACTGAGAAAAAGATTGAACCAAGAATTATAATTTAGTTTTGATGAGAATGACATTGACACATTAATTTAAATCAAAGGAGCATATTTTTTCATATTTTGGAAAAAAATCTTGTGGGAGTTCTAGGCTCAACGGTAAAATATTGGTTTGTATGGGCCTTTTTTCGCTAGCATGCATTCGCTTTGTTATTAATACTGCGATTTGGAATAACGGGTTTGGAATGATGGTGTACTAAACTTGTTGGGATTATCGATCCCAGGCTAAGCCGGACGAAAATGCTAGCTAGATTGAAATACATTAAAATTTTCAACTATCAATCCGTCGTTTTTACTTGCGCTCTTTTAGATCATTTCCGAGCCCTTTCACAATCAGTGTTACCTGCGCAGCGCCTGATCAGAGAGTATTTCTTAGTGACAATTTTCTTACTGTTTTTTTTTTTCTATTCGGCGAATTAGGTTCTTGATAGGAACTGAAAAGTCAAATATAAGGTTTCCAAGGGACATTTTATTATAATTTTACGACGTTTCGAATGCAACTTCATTCATTATCAAGTAGAAGAAGAGTTTTGCAACACTAGAATTTTAAATTTTGAAATGTCATTATAGTACAAACATATGGGTGTTATAGATACAGATTAGAATCAAAGCTGGAATTACGAGAACAATTTCAACATCCTGACAAATCCGGTAGTTTGTAAATTAATAGCTGGAAACTCCTGCTTGATGATGAGAGCCTCAGCTATGGTCAGTCTCGTGGCGTCTGGGCATCTCATGATGATTCTGGTGTGGGTCTCCAACGTCGCGCGAGTGAGTGTATCATTATGAGCCTCTCTCATGTGGTTCTTCAGTCCTCCGGTCTGGAGGCGGCATGTTAGGCGGCGGCTCAAAGTCGTGCTGGTCAAACCAATGTAATTTACGTTATGGAGAAGTTTATAACCGTCTTCGTGGCAGGAATATTTGTAAATAACATTAGTTTCTTGTAATGGGCCCGACTTTTTGCACGTATTATTTTTCATTATTGAATTATTGAGTTTCAAGTTTTATAGTAAATCCGGAGTTTGATTCGATCGGCTGCAGTTGTACTTCTGATGTTATTCAGCACTTGATTTGAGGACTCTATCGTCTGTCTTGTAGTCTTCAGTCATTTGATTTTGGTAATAAATTATTATAATACTTTCGTTGGATGTCGGTTAATTGTCCGTTTGGTTTTGACGTGCTCGATAGTTTGAGATTTAGTTGTCTATAGTTTTATTCGCATAACCGTTGTTTACCAGAAATTGCTTGCAGGTCTAGAGTTCAGTTCTCAAGTCACTGGCGGATGTAAAGGTTTTTAATGCTCTGTGTATTAAGTGCGCGAATAGTGCTGTTTTGTATCGCTGGGGACATTCACTTGCTTCGATCTGTACTCTTCCGACGTCTGTAGGTTTTCGGTAAACTTTTTTCTAGGAAAAATGAATATTCGAAGGGGTCTTCCTTTAACAAGCATACGTTCGCTTTATTCTTGTCAACGTGATTAGAAATATCGGGTTTGGGATGACGGGATCCTACAATTGCAAGGATTGTCAATCCCGCGACAAGCCGTACTAACCTGCTATAACTTGATATGAATGAAAAATTATTGCACCAAGTCCGACGAGTTCATTCCTGCTCTTTTAGAACATTTCCGAGCACAGCACAGTCGCAATTCCTGTTACATGCAGCGCCCGAGGTTCGCGGCGTGATAAGCAGGAGGCCGCTTAATTATCAGGCCGGGGAAGATAACGAGTGTTGGCGCTAGACTCCTGCGTCTCGAAATAATTTTCTCGAAATGAACCCGGACAGACGAAACGAGACGAGAAAATTCCGGGAAAAAATAACGGGACAGGGGGTAAAATTTGTCGCGGAATAAACGGATGTACCGAGACAAGACTTTTGTCCCGGACTTTAAAACTTGTGTCCCGGTAAATTATGAACCGGGACGAGACAGACAGATTTGAAACGAGACATAACGAGACGAGACGAGATTTGTCTTAATTATTTAAGGCAAAACAAGTTTTTCGATTACGATACGAATCATTTCGAAAACATGGGTTGAAGAACGACAAGTTATCCCTTTATTGCGAATAGGGCCATAGACAGTTTCCAGTTAAATTGAGTTAATTGCAGATTTAGCAAAATTTATCTGACTAACTGACATGGCAGTTAATTATTGGTCCGACAAACACCGCAAACCTGTCGATGTATGCATGGCTGAGTATTGAGTTAAAAATGTTACTCTTAAGTCTTAACTAAGGCTTCGATGGCACTTATGGGAACCGTACGAATACTAGTCAAGTTCATTACTCGTTCGGAACAAGTTCAGGCGCCATTGAGCCCTTATGGAGTAGGGACGCAGTGTCTAGAATAGTAGGCCAATTAGTAGACAGTGGAGCTAGCGGAGTCCTGGTAAGTTATTCCTAATAATACTAAAGCTAGTTTTAGATTATCTCTGCCTTTAGTAAAATTTTGTGCTACGCCTCCAGGAAATCTTTACAATTGCGCAGTTACCTGAATTGTTATTAAAAGCTTGTTTAACGTTATTTAGATAGAATAAACATGGATATTTAGAGTTCTTTTTTTGAAGATCAAAATATTATATTTTTCCAACTTAAGGGGAGCGTCTGCCCCAAATTTTATCTCAGTTATTTATCCACGGATCAATTCGAACTTCGGTACACATATGTAAAACGAAATTCTAAGACTTTTTTGTTTGTGTGAATTTTCGAAAAAATGAAAGAAAACGTGAAATTCTTAGAAAACGGACAAAAAAGAGGGTACGGTACTGTAGAAATCTCTCTCCACCTAGGATTTTCAAGCTACAACATTGAGAAACATCATTCGATGCGTAAAGACCATATCTAAAACTGATGCAGACCGTTTTTTGAAATTCTCATTTTTGTGGGTATGGGAGCATTTTTCATGAATTTTTCGGAAATTTTTTCATTTCACCCCCGCCACCCCTCTCTTTTTGCAGAATAAAATCCAAACTATAACGAAATTAGAAAAAACGTCTGCAACATTTGTACATCTTTTATTTGTGATTCGAACGGTATATCTCTCATTGATGTAGCTTCAAAACTCAAGGAGGAGATAGGTTTGCAGTGACAATAGGATAACTTTTCAGTAGAGCCTCACAAAGTCGCACGCGCCTCTAAATAGAAATTCAAGGGTGCTAGGTTGCAAGACTAGACGATACTGGAGCTCAATTTCTGTCAAGGATGGTGCGAACGACGGCACGAGAACCATCCCGTACGGCTGCAGGCGAATAACTGAAGCACAGCGTGTTCAGACTGGCTATTCAAGTGTTCTACCGGTAATTTCGGCCTATCTTAAATGTTAAAGAACTTTATTACCCCTAACCCTTTCACGATCTGTAATGAACGCATAAATCAACGTACAGAGTTGGTTTTGGTACCGTTAGATGCATCAGAATGTAAGCTTTAAGATGAGTATAAAAACCAAATAAGTCAAAAATTTTTATTTTGGGGCAGACGCTCCCCTTGAATTTGGTTGTATTTTAAAATGTTGTTGATATTTCTTTCCAGACTTTTTGTTGAAGGAGATTGATCAAGGCAAGATCGATGAATCTGATTCTGTGATTGAGCTGGAGGCAAATTAAAGTCTGTCTAGACAGCCAATGTCACCAGCTACAGCTAGGATGGCCTCCTCCAGACATCATAGAACACAATTATTGGAAAATATATAATGTGCTTTTCCATTTTTCTATGCCTGTCAAGAATATGTACCATATTAAACCACAACATGTATTCGTAGCAAAAATTATTTCAATTGCCGAGCTCCAATCTGAATAGTAAAAGGATACGTCTCAAGTTATTATATAAATATATGATGGTAAGCTAAAGTTTACACCACATCAATAATTGATTCGTCTCGTTATTTCTCGTTATGTCTCGTTAAAATGGCTATAAATTCCGGGAAATTTTAAGCTACCTATTTTAACCGGGATGTCTCGTCTCGTCTCGGTATCGTCCCGGAATTCCTACGGAGGGCTGAAAATTGTCCCGGTTTTTATTGCGAACCGAGACAGAGCCTGTTGTCTCGTCTCGTCTCGGATACAAAAAAATACCAAACACAGGAGTCTAGTTGGCGCCAGCACCTACGCGTCTTCTGGTGCGCGTGTGGGGTTTTACTCATATGTTCGTAACTCTAAACTAAGTATTCATCAAGCTTACTATTAAACCTATACCTCATACCCTTCTTTTTTGCATTGGTTCACTTGGAATATTTTAGTGAAATGCAATTGACGACTGTATGAAAAGAAAGGAATTGATTGAAAAATGCCCGCAATGTCATACTGTCGCAATTCAAACTTCTTGGCTGAATTAAAAAAATTGTGGTTTCGCTCAGACTTCTGCCTAACATTTGAAATAAAAACAAGAAACCTTTATAATTTAAGTAATAGTTATCGGTTTATACGACACTTTATTAACATTTGTTAGAATATGAAATAGACTTCATCCCCCATTATTCGTAGATTAGTTTGATGTCTGTTCAGCCTCCCAACGCCTGGACATTTTTGCCATTTGTTCAGAACCACTTGAGGAAAGTGCAGATTTATGGCGTTGTCTCCTCATCCATCTAACTCTGTAGTCAGCATTCCTCAGCTATCTATTTTGCTGGCTGTAGGCTGAAGAATTTTTACCTTGAAGCGCCCCAAGTTTTTCATACAGATATCTCTATCGTAATTTGTATGCGTTTTGTTGTATATCGGGGCTGCTGTTGTTGCGCGCATCGCTAACAATATCTCAGCGTACGGGCTTGCAGCTGCAGCAGTAAGTATTTGATTTGTTCGTGTCTCTGTTGTAGGGTGGAATTAAACCTTTCTGTATTGTGTATTAGCCTGTCTCACGCTACAAATCAAATACTGCTTTGTAAGTTTATCTATATTTTTAAATTTCTTAGTTTAATAAAATTCTGGTTTGTCTTTATGTTTGGTTAGCGGAGTTCCCGCTAACTGACGAGGTGTCTTCGGTCAGCAGCGTGTTGATTCGAAAGCTAATATATAAAGAGATTTACACGCGGGTGGAGCTTTGAAGTATGTAACGCTGCTCTTGCCACGAAATAGTTTGTGTTGAAGACGTAACTCCGTCTGACTCTAATAAACGCTTCATACTGTTATAGAGGTTTGACACGCAGGTGTTCTCTGAACGAATCTGCCGCGAGGTCACGAGCGGGCTGAGCGGTTCTAGGCTGGCCATTTGGTTCGTTGGCTTCCGTGGATGAGGTGAGGGGTTGTTAGTGTCCTGTTGTGATTGCCGGTTAGGCTCGGCTTGTGTGTAGGAGTCTTACATAGACGCTGTTAATATTGCCGGTTCAGAATTTATATGAAGTTTATTGGACTGTGAACTGGGTTTTATTCCTATTTTTGCCTGGGAGATTTAATAGGATATTCTGCTTCCCAGGTGGGAGGGCCTTTTCTGGTATGGCGTCAGCTTCTGAGATCCGACCGTGTTCCTCTCAGGCGTTTGTTCAAGGGTGTATACCGTGAACGTGCACCGTTGGAAGAAGCCGACTGCCTCCAGTGTTTACCTGACGTGGGAGCCGACTTGACCAGTCTGCCCCTTGGTTTCTCGTGTGCTCTGCATAGCCGAGCCGCGTTGGGCGCCTACCGTCGTACCCTATTGGAGCGCCTAATGACGAGTTAACTATAGTCTTGAAGTTCCTCGTGGAGGCGTTACCCCCCTAGGCTTGCCTGGGTCGAGCCATCGTGTTCTAGGCCCGGCGTCTGTGCCGCTTGGGGTCTTTCAGGGCTTCCCCTGAAAGAGATACGCGGCTCTCGGGACGTCGGCGCGTCTCGTGTTCGGTTTTGTGTAAAGGTCAATAGGTTTTAGAATTGTCGCGGATCGACTATTTGAATAAATGGTTTTTAGTTAAGTAGCCGATGAAGTAGGTAGTTAGTATTTATATTTGTGTCCAAGTTTCTTGGCCCGGGGACATTGAGCGTTTAGGCAGCTCTGTTATATTTATTAATAGTAACCCGCTCTCCCGTAACACTGTGATTTATGCCGCGTTTACCCTGAATCACCGGAACAAACGACCCGCCTGTACCTCTGTGGACATAATTGGACCGCTCTGAACCTAAAATTTAGGGAAAAATCGAAATTAGGTTCTTCAAATGGGATAAATGAGTTTGATTGAAGGACGATAATTTTTTTCACGTTTTGAAACGAGCACCAACTGGGATTTCCATGTTCTATGAAAAATGGGGGTTTGAACGAGTTTCTATTTAATTAGCATACATTTGATTTATTACCCTTAACGTAATCGAAAATTTCGGGTTGGTGCTTGCCGAATTCTAAAGTTTCATGGATTATGAGTCACGTCGGATAGCCTGATAGTTTGAAATAAATAAAAATATTTAGCACTCAATCTGTCGTACTTACTCATGCTTTTTGGATGATTTCGAAGTCCTGTCACACTCTGTGTTGCCTGCAGCGCTTGTTGCCTGCAGCGCTTGTTGTTGCCTGCAGCGCTTGTTGCCCACTCTGTGTTGCCTGCAGCCCACCCGATTCCGCCTAAGTTCGCTGGACTGAAGTTCAATAAGTGGTAATATCATTTACGGGCTGCCGCCTCAAACTCGTATCAGAACGGAAGTATCAAATTCATCCATAGCACTCATTCGACAGTACTGGCATAAATTTTGCTCTAGAATAATGCTACAATTTTGTACGCGAGATAAGAGGGACTTTGATGCTTGCATTTTTCACCTTCGGCGAATTGATTTATTTGCCGTCACATATTTCGTTATCCAGAGTGTGACTGAAAACATCAAACTCGTACATTGTTCACGTATGTATACAACTTAACTTCACTCGTGGAAGATATAATCGTCTGAATTTCTTGCCACAAACGCAGTTATATATTTATAGTCGCCAAGCCCCGTCACGCCGTTATCAGCGCCGCGTGTCCGTCTTCCGAGATAGCGCAGCAAGATGCTCCTGACGCGCGATCTTCCCGTGAACGCGTGCCAGCAAACTAGTTTATTCATTTGTGAAGTTAAGGAATTTATGAGGAACAGGATGCGAAAGAACAACAATGAATTGATGATTGATACGAGAAAGATTTTGAATTGCATTTACGATTCCGGTCAGGACTCGTCCCAGGCATTCTCCTCGCTAAAGTCATCCTCGTCTGTAGGCATACGAGATAAAGATTCAAATTTTAATAATTGAAAATGTCTAAGAGAGTTATGAATCGAATAATTTTAGTTCCACCTGGCAAGGGCGAATTAAAGTTTCAAATATAATATGAATTTGTCAAATTTGTATATTTTTAGTCCGACACTTCAAAATAGGGGAAATTGATGTTCGTGTCCGGGATACTTAAATTGCCTGAAATAAATATGTATTCCTGTTGCCCTCATTTAAAGATAACATCAGCTGCCACTTGACCTACCTGCAGGTAGTTCTTCGTACACTTGATCTACCTGCACTTGATCTTCCTGCACATGATCTTCCTGCACTTGATCTTCCTGCACTTGATCATCCTGCACTTGATCTTCCGGCAATAATTGATCTTCCTGCACTTGATCTTCCTGAACTTGATCTTCCTGCACTTGATCTTCCTGCACTTGAGATCTTACTGCGCTTGATCTTCCTGCACTTGATCTTCCTGCACTTGATCTTCCTGCTCTTGATCTTCCTGCACTTGATCTTCCTGGACTTGACTTCCCTGAGCGTAATCTTTCTGCAGTTGATCTTCCTGCACTTGTCAATCATGCGCTTGACAATCCTGCGCTTGAAAATCCTGCGCTTGGCAATCCTGTGCTTGACTTTCTTGCACTTGATTCTCCTGCACGCGATCTACTTGCACTTGATCTTCCTGCTCTTGATTTTCCTGATATTTATCCTCCTGCACTTGATCTCCCTTTACTTGATCTTCCTGCATTTGACCTTTATGTACTTTAACTTCCTGCAATTGATCCCCATGCCCTTGTTCTTCATGCGCTTAATTAATCTTCCTGGAATCGATCTCCCGGAACGTGATGTTCCTGCAGTTGATCTTCCTGCACTTGCCAATCCTGCGCTTGGCAGTTCTGTGCTTGATCTACCTACACTTGATCTTCCTGCTCTTTCCTAATCTTCCTGCTCATGTTCTTTCTGCAATTGATGTTCCTGCACTTGGCCTTCATGTACAAGAACTTCCTGCTCTTGATCTTCCTGCAATCGATCTTCCTGCACTTGGCCTTCCTGCACTTGATCTTCCAGTACCTGAACTTCCAGTACATGATCTTTCTGCACTTGATCTTCCTGCACTCGATCTTCTTGCTTTTAGCAATCCTGTGATTGATCTTCTTGCACTTGATTCTCCTGCACTCGATCTTCTTGCACTTGATCTTCTTGAACTTGATCTTCTTGCACCTGATCTTCTTGCACTTGATCTTCTTGCATTTGATTTCCCTGCGATTTATCTTCCAGCACTTGATCTTCCTACACTCGAGTCTCCTGCACTGAACTTCCTGCTCTGGATCTTACTGCAATTGCACTTCTCACCTTGGAATTATTGCCTTTCTTATATTCATTTTTCCCTAAATATTTTGCTCAAACATTTCGTTTTCGACCAAACTTGCGTTCGATTATTCCATTATACAAAGGATTTCTCTATAAATATTCCATTTTCCAAGTGATTAGTTCAAATATTTATACCTAATTAGATTTTCTATTTATCTCTTATATGCATTCCAATCTTAGTAAAAATCCAGAAGAATGTTTTGTATGAAGTAATATTACAACCGAGCCAATCTGGTTAATATTTACATGAGTTTCGTATTAATATTCACGAATAATATCTTGCTTCAACAGATCCCGCAAGATGGCCGGCACAGGCGCGATTGCCGGCCCCGCTCCTGCTGTACCAGCTGTCACTATGGACGACACAATCGTTAGAATTTACCGCAACATTGTCGGTAACTTGGACCTGAGCCCCAGGGTCATGCGGTCTACGCTGGACAAGGAGTGTGACGACAAACGAAGCGACGAGACCTACAGGCAATTGATGGAGCGGAGGCGTGGACGTGCTTACAGCAACGGAGAGTGGAAGAAGCTAATGGGATTTTCATGGAACATTTTAGAAACTTCATATAATCCCGACACGCTAGATGTCACGCCGCTCTTCCTTCTCCTCACAAAACTTTTTGATCTTCGCTATGGGGGCGACGCCAGGGATCCTGCAGCGCTGCTCGTCAAGTTGCGCGTCGTCAAGGAGCTGTACAATGCCGTCATGCACGACTTGCACAACGCAGTCGACGCGCAAAAATTCACTGAGTTGATAGCAACGCTGGAGGAGCTGGTTCGGGAAGCGGGGAGGTTCTATGCTCTTCCCCAGGCAGATGTTGTTGCCGAGGTACAAAACCTTAACTACGAAATCCAAAAAGTTAACAACATTGACAGCCAAAGCATTTATTACTGGTGTACGAGGCTGGCATCTAGCGGGAAGCAGGTCGTAGGACTACTGTGGAAGGCAAAGCTTGAATATGAAAAACTTTCGCAGAACAAGGACACGGTGCCACGTCTGGCCGTGTTCCACGCGCTCGACGTGAATGTGCGAGAAACCGGCGCAGCTAGGAAAACTGTTTCCTACACCAAAATATTTGAGGCTCATGAGAAGGTTATGGTGGTATCGGGCGTCGCCGGCGCCGGTAAGACAACCCTCGTCAAAAACATTGTGCTGCAATTCTCCAACACGCAACACACAGCTCCTGACTTCTTGAGATCGTTTAATCAACTCATCTTCTTCGAGTGCAGGGATCGTACCACACCAACACTGAGTGACGTCATCCAGCAGCACTACGAAGACTTGTGCATTGAACTATTGAAAGAAAATGTCCTAATGGCTCTCCTGCGCCTCAATGTCTTATTCATCATCGATGGCTTCGAAGAAATCAACGAAAGTTCCAGAAAAGTCGTTATCGAGATTATTAAGAAAACATGGCGCTCCAACTGCCGTGTGTTGATCACGACTCGTCCTCATGCCGTGAAAGAAGCGCTGGCGCCGCTGCTGAGCAGCAACGATGTCAGCTATGCTCTGTTCGAGATCCTGCCGCTCACGAAGCTTGAGGACCAACTTGCATTCTTGAGGAGGTATGAAGCGGCCCTGTGTGGCGGCACCCTGACTGGGGAGATTACGAGAAGCTTCGAGTCTCTCAGTGAAGATGTCAGAAGTCTGTTTACAGAACCAATCAACTTGGTTCATTTCTGCGAGATGCATAAGCACTTCCCTGAAACGATATCTTCGTGGCAGATGCCCGGGGACGTGGCGCAAGACAGGTTCCTCCTGTACAGGAAACTTGTCGAGCTCAAATTATCGGCAACGAACTGGTCAGCTAGCGACGTGAGGCTTGACGATCTGTTTAATGACATCGGTGCTGAAGCACTCAAACTGCTTCACGAAAATGCCGTCACATTCTCAGAAGTCGAGTTGAATCCTCTTAAACGAAAATGGGCCAATATGGTTGACCCCGAAATAATTTTATCAACGGTTCTGAAAGTGCACAAGCCACTGTCCGGGATAGGGTGCAAGCACTTTGAATTTCACCACAAGTCCGTTCAGGAAATGTTCGCTGCCAATTCCATCGTCCATCGCCTCATAGGCAGCGCTGAGTCCCTCAACCGCATTCTGGCAGCCACATCCGATGATATAGAAAGGTTAGCAAACAGGTTAATAATATAGTAAAAATGTTATATTAAATTTAGTCCAATATATAGTAATTTTTTTGAGCAAAATTAGCGAAATTGCTTGCCAATATTTCGCGATATTCGAGGTTCCTTTGGATAACTGCGGTGACTGTTATCAGCTGAGCGTGTCACAGATACCGGTGCGTCCGTAGGCAAGCCTCGCTTATTTTGCCCGCTACTAACACCGCCGTCGCGTTGGTCTGATGAATGTTGAATTCAATGATACGTTGAAATCGATATTAACACAAATCGATTATCTGGATGAATTCAGCACATAGCCACCAAACTTCCTCGTGGAATTCCTTTTGAGAATATTGGGCTGTTGTTGATAAGACTGAACCTGCGATAATGATGAAGTGCACTGACTATTATTGATGTGTTATGGTAGCGTTGCTTGAAGTTGTCGTCTGCGTTGTGTTGCAGGAGCGTTGATCGCGACCAGCGCCCATCAGAAGTACATGCAGACGCCCGGGAGGTGGCGGAGCCTGGCTTGGGGTCACGACTTCTTAAACGACTGCGACATCTCGTGCAGCCCCGGCGTTCTTTGGACGTCGCCGTGTTGCCGCGACGTCCTTTGGAGCCGTAAGTTGTTGCTACTCGATACATTCTCATAGTGACGTTGAGTCGCTACTGTTTTAATTTAATCCTACTTACTATTGTATTTGCCCTCTTTCTTGCTATTGTATTTACCCGGAGACTTACTATTGCATTTGTCCTGCTCCTTACTATTGTATTTATCCTCTTTCTTGCTATTGTATTTACCCGGAGACTTACTATTGTATTTGCCCTGCTACTTACTATTGTATTTACCCTCCTATTTACTATTGTATTTACCCTCCTAATCATTATTATATTTACCCTACCTCTTTCTATTATATTTACTCTCCTACTTGCTATTGTCCTACTTGCATGCCGCTCTGATGGCATGAGCTGCAAGCCGTTCTGATGGCATGAGCTGCATGCCACTCTGATGGCATGAGCTGCATGCCGCTCTGATGGCATAAGCTGCATGCCGCTCTGATGGCTTGAGCTGCATGCCGCTTTGATGGCAGGAGCTGCCTGCCGCTCTGATGGCATGAGCTACATGCCGCTCTGATGGCATGAGCTGCATGCCGCTCTGATGGCATGGGCTGCATCGGAGGCCATGTTTCTAAAAGTCCTCGCATGTATTTGAGGCGGAACTTTACATGTTGGACACCGAAATGCACTATAAGATTAATTTTCATTCACTGATAACGACGCAACTGGCGCCACGCAATATGAGAGACACACGGAAACGTTGAATAGGTCAAAATTCAACTTGAGATCAAAATTAAATTTTAGGTCAAAATTACACTTCCGGTCAAAATTAAACTTTAGGTCAAAATTACTTTTTCGGTCAAAATTCAGCATCAGCTTCATTAATTCTACATCGTTTCTGCCTAGTAGACAGTTCACTGTATGGTTTCTGTTGAATCTGAAAATATTATTCATCAATTGATCACTTCTAATTTTATTATTGTTGGATGCTATCATATTTTGAGTAAGCTAAAAAACAAAAGCTCTAAATTATAAAATTGTTTTTATAATATGCTAGCATGAAAATTATTAATAATAAAAAAAACTCAGTGAATTCAATTAATGTAGAAAATAATTTTTCCATGTCAGCAGCATAATTAACTCAGTTAATTATACTGTAAACCCATATACTTCTGTAATATACTTGTTTTCTTTTAATCTATATTTGATATTTTAGTAAATTCTTCAATCGCATCAAGATGCCAACAACCCATGAGTAATAACAATATATTAAAGTAACTTAATTGAACATATGGATTTGGTTGTATCATTCCAAAATGTATAATATTTGTTTCACCAAACAAGCACATATGAATGAAACCATTAGAAATATTATATACTATATAGTATATATATAATATAAGATGTCTTTCAAGTGCAGTTACAAGAAAGTCATATTACTCACAAAGACAGTAGAAACTAAAAATGCAGGTAATAACTTGGTTTTGAGAAATAATAGTCACAACATATCACTAATGCGTGATGCGCATATGCAAGATGCTTTCTCTGAACCAGAATTATTTTTTATGAAAAGTTTACTTTATGCTTTATCTGTCACTGCCTGCTTGAACTTGAACAGGGTGGAACATAGAAACAGATTCACTTATGCATTACACATTGTGATCTTATAGGGACTTTTACCATATATAGGGCAACATGGGGCAGCGCCCCCCCCCTTATTTAACTAAATTTTTTATATAGTTTTAATTGATACGAGGTGGTTCTCTGTTTTGTTTAAAGGTACAACTAATGAGGAATGTATGATGTGAATTAGACGCTTATAGTTATTTAATTTTTAATGAAACACTATTTTGTAAAAAGTCTCAAAATGGGCCCATTGCCCCACCCCTGGGGCAATGGGCCCATGGGCTTGGGGCAAGGCGCCCGCCCACCCTTGGTTCCTTTACCACAATTGAATATTTTTCGTTTAAAAATGATAAAACAACACTTCACAGTTAAAAAAAAGAAAAATGTAATAAAAAAATATGACATTCATTCATTCATTAACAACTCAAAAAATCATATCCTTAACTTGAAAAATTATACTCTTGGCTCAAAAAAGCTATCACTGACGTGAAGAAAAATATTTAATCGACATAAAAATGTATATCCTTGACTTGAAAAATATATCCTTGCGATAAAAAATTCGTCCTTGATATGAATAAATGTATCCTTGACTAGAAAAAATATATTTAGTCGATCAGAAAAAAAACTTCGTTCCAGTTTCGTCCATAATCCAGATATTTAGTGCAGAGAATTCGTACCTAATCGTGATTTCAGCCAACACCATAAAAACTCATCAACTTTTGGCTCTTTGGCCAGAAATCAACTTTTGGCAAGGCTAGAGTCAATAACTCGATAAGGGGTCAGAAAAACGCATAATTAGAAAGTAAATCTGCTGCCTTGAGGCTGCAAATCAAAAAAAATATGCAATATGAAGTGTAGTTTGTAATTCAAACAGCTAGTCATAGTTTTGAAAAGGTCATTGAGACAAATCTAATGATGTATAACACAAGACTTCACCATGGGCGCTTTGCCCCGTGACACCCGTGGGCCCGTTGCCCCACTAGGTACCATTTCAATTTATATCGTGTCAACATTTTATTTTAAAAGCTAATAGTCTAAACTTGACCTCAAAATTATCCCTATAAATATTACTTTCAAATTATAATTCACAGTAATTTCAAAAGCTTCATCTACAGTAATCGAAAACAGTTTTATTTAGCAGCAAAAAATTTTTATCTGGGCTAAAACAGTTATTCACAAACAACTTAATAACGCAAACACTTAGCAAAACGTAAATCCGTACACTTCATCCTAGTGAAACTGTCGCCCGGCGGTAGAGAACACGGACCAATATCTGCCATACTTAGCGAGAAACCCGCTATGGGCCCATGACCCGCAGTGGGCTCGCTGCCCCATGTTACCCTACTGAGCTGGATCATTCATTATAAATTTGTAGGACATGGCAAAAGACCTTGAAATGTCTTTGCTGGATTGATGTTGAACATGCAAAACACAATTTCATGAATTTGCCCCCATATTGACCAATTACCACATTATTTTGTCGGTGTAACCATTGAACACAAGACCTGACAACAGAATGAGTTACAAGAGCACGTCAAAAATTAAGGAATCCTTTAAATACAGGTATTCTCAGACCAGTCTCTTCTATTGCAATTCTAATTCACTTTAGAAATGTTTTACTTATAGTAAAGATCTTAATTTAGGCCTCAGATTAACTTGTGAAAGCAAAGTAGAAACACTATTGAGTTTTGCTATGGCGTCGCCGTGTCGGATGTCATGGCACCGGCGATATGAGTCACGGACACGAGTCGGACACGAGAAAGAATATTTTTACACTATACTGTTTCAAAATAAGGGATACAATATGTAAAAATATAAAATAAACACCCACATCCCGTTTGATTTTGCTGATAACTAAGCTATGCTCAATAATTGTTTATTTTAACACATCAATGCAGTGACGCCACCGGCCCGCTTGACGGCTGATCAGCCATACTGGCGACGTTCATGAATATTGTACCAGAAGTCTAGAAATACAATTGAGTATTTGAGAAATTTAATAGTCTAGCATAGCACAAGCGTCACGTTACTTTCTTAAATCAACACAAAAGTTTATGAGTAGACTTAAGGTTTTAACGAGAATTCAGACTTAATTTGGCTCGAGACTGACGTTGCACCACTTCCTATAGTAAGTTCCTACGCGTTGCACCATGACTAACTACCATCAGAAGTCAAGCGAGGTACTGCTGAAAGTAGCCAAAAGAGAACCCACTTTAGCTTTATTTAAATTATGTTTATATAATGAACTTTTTACATTGATTTCAGGTTATAAAAATAAAAAAATTCAAAATTTTAGATATACAAATATCAATTCAAGTAATTTTTGGTGTAATGGATGTGAAGGAGCGTCAAAGAATCAGCTCAGATGAACTAGATACGGAATAATCAGCGGAATTAAGCGGCGAAATTGTTGCTATACTATAGGCAAATGGCTCAATACTGAGAGGACTATGTGTTGATGTCAAATTAAACACTCAAGTAGAAGCATAATAATTTTATCATTTCATAATATAATGCATATAAGCCTTTTACAAAACCATGGAAATTCGTTATGTGATACGAAGTTACCTTCCTATATCTCTGATGATCTTGCAGCTAAGTCGAACTATCAATTATTTGTACCAATAGACATTTCTCCTAACTCACCGGTGAAATCACAAGTTCTTCCGCTGAGAGCTTCCCCATTCTGAAAGAATTTGCATGAATTTTAAATTACAGTTATATAATAACAATATGCCCCGGTAGGGATTATCACATATTTTTGCGTCGTTTCGTTCCTGATTAAATCCTAAAAACGCTAGTTTGGGCAAGTAATCAGCTTTTAGCTCCATCATTTCTCATGGGACCTAAATTTAAATATTAATTGGTCACCTGGAGGAGCCTAAGTGACACAATACTCTAAAAATTTCAACATTAACAGGCCATGGACTTGTTGCTTCAGCGCCATCACATATATTTTATTCTATTCTAACTAGGCCCGCATATGAATGAGACATAATTATTGATGTATTGACCAGCCGTTACTAAATATTTATATGAATGCGTACCTTGGGCTACTATCGAGCAAATCAGTGAGTAATAATTTTGCTTCTAACCTGGTGAGGTCAACTATATTGCACTCTATTTCGTGAGCATTAAATTAATCATTTTCATGGTGATACAAGCGATGAGTTATCTTCGAGTATGTCCTGTTGGCAGAGGTGGGCAGTAGCGCGCTACATGTAGCGGCCGCTACATTTTCAGTAGCGGCAGCGGTAGCGGCGCTACATTTAAGGCAATGTAGCGGCAGCGGTAGCGCCCGCTACATATTTAAGTAGCGATACGAGGTTTTGCCGCTACAGCGCTACCGCTACATTTATAGATAAAGCCTTTAGATTTTACTTAATAGTTTTAAATATTATTTAAAAATCAGCATTATACATACATAATATAAATTACAGAATAAAACTGTACGAAAGATTTCGGTGTAATGTTGTCAACTTCAGCCTGTTACTAGTGTCAACATGTTAGTTGTTACTTGTTAAGTTGTTACCAGTTACCACTTACAGTTTAACATTTAAGATTGCTTACAGTTATGTTTAAGATTGCTTACAGTTATTTTTACACAGTTATTTTTATCTTTCACCTTCCCTACATGGATGTCTACTTTAAATCTACCAATCTCAAAAATAATCCACATATATATACAAATAAAAGACTTATTTTTTATATGTATATGTGGATAACTTTTGAGATTGGTAGATTAAAGTAGACATCTATGTAGGGAAGGTAAAACATAAAAATAACTAACTTTTATTTGCTGTATCTAACCCGTACTAGTTCAGTTAGGTTAATTGCAATAAAGTTGCATTGATATGTTTTGAAAATGTTTTATTATTATTAAATGTTTCTGAGTAAATCCCAGTAGCAGAACCATAAATATTTAGAGATTTCCAATAATTTTGGCCATTGTAGCGGGTAATGTAGCGGCGCTACATTTTACTGTAGCGGTAGCGGTAGCGCTCGCTACAATCTAGGGGGTGTAGCGGTAGCGGTAGCACCCGCTACATTTAGAGCATGTAGCGGTAGCGGTAGCGCCGCTACATTCCAAAGTAGCGCTGCCCAGCTCTGCCTGATGGCTCATTTTCTCTAAGGATTTTTAAAGAAACGAACAGTTGATTTATGGCATGATAGGTTCGTTTTTGAAACAAAATAAAAGAATTTTGCTTTAAAAAAATAAAAAAATATCGATGAAAAATATTAATCGCGAGACATACACAATAATCTTTAGTTTATTCACAGTTTTTCTTCACGATTTATACGGATAGTTAAATATTTAATAATTCAAACTTCGAACGCTGTTTCATTGGTGGCTATCGATCAATTATTAAGAGATAACCAATCGTGGTGAAACTGCATTGAGCAATCGATGGAAAGCACCCTATAAATCATCGATGCGTGCCACCTATACTCGCATGTCCTTTATTGGTGTTTCAATGATGATTTTTGGCTGACGTGGCCACCCACCGTTACGCCACCTATAATCTACTATTGCCATCTAAAATCATCGATGCGCCACCTCTAATTTTTATTTGGGCCGTACAGACCACTTCGCAGGCTTAGTTTTCTAATTATTCTCATACGGCGAAGCTGCCTTTGGCAAGGGTAAGATTTTCTCTAATGTTCATTAATGAAGATCATCAGAGACCTGGACTACATTTGCACTCCTAATAAATTCAACAAACTAAAATCTGTCTATAGCTTTGCTGCTCGCGCCAAGCTTCTACTGTTCATAATTTTTCGGAACTGCTTCAATGAAGAACGTACTTTGTTACGTATCCCAATCCCGTGTCTCAATCCCCATATCTCAATCCCCGTATCTCAATTCCCGTATCTTAATCCCCGTATCTCCATCCCCGTATCTCAATCCCCGCACATCAATCCCCCGCCATGCACTTTCGTTCAGTGGAGCCGTTCAAAATACACGATATTGACCTTGCGGCCGAGTCAAAGTGTGTCCAATGAAATTAATGTTGCATATTGATGAATTTGAATGAAATGAATCAAATTAAACTGGTCTCTAAATCGCATTGTGCATTAGTTGTTTCTGCATTCTGCAATAATTTAGGACTAACAATTATAAAACGTTTGCATTATTTCGGAATTTTAAAACTAACACATATAAAACGTTTACATTATTTGGGAATTCATTCAAATATCATTCGGTGATGTCATAGAAGTAATTACTTTACTAATTTATTCAGTTCTGGTTTCCCTTCAGAGGAATTAACTCGGTAAGCATTAAAGGAAATGCCCTCAGCCCGCGTTACTCGCGACCTGGGGTAGTGGCAGGGAGCGGGTTATATATAAGGGCATATATTGTGTTGACTGAACAGACATAAATTGTTTTGACTGGGCAGACATATATTGTGTTGACTGAGCAGACATATATTGCGCTGACTGAGCAGACTTAAATTCCCGCATAACAAAGCAGGAAGCAGACACTTGTTGTTAGGCAGCCGCCAGGCAACGGGCATTAATTATGGTTCAACAGAAAGGAAATATCAGACAACTAAAATGACGCAATAAGTTAGTTGGAAACAGACCTAAAATGTGGCCCAATGCACCCCCAAAACCTCACCCCACACTCCCCTCCCCCAGGCTGCGGGAGGTGCTGCTGTACGTGGTGGCGGCCCTCAGCAGGGACAGCCCCCGCCACTTCACGCGGCGGTGGGGGGAGCTGAAGGAGGCCCTGAAAGAGGCCCGCCTCACCGCCGACGATGTGATGGACTGCGTCGCGGGTTGCCCCGACCACGCGGGGACGGTGGCCGAGCTCGCCGCCCTGACGGAGGACGAGGAATGGCACGTCAGGAACGGTGGGTGACGCGTTGAGTGTACAGGGTTACGTGTTGGGTGTGATGGGTGACGTGTTGAATGTGATGGGTTACGTGTTGGGTGTGATGGGTGACGTGTTGAGTGTGATGGGTTATGTGTTGGATGTGATGGGTGACGTATTAGGTATGATGGGTGACGTGTTGGGTGTGATGGGTGACTTGTTGGGTGACGTGTTGGGTATGATGGGTGACTTGTTGGGCGTGATGGGTGATGTGTTAGGTGAAATAGGTGTTGTGTTGTATGTGATGGATGACGTCTTGGGTGTAATGCGTGATGTGTTGGGTGTGGCGGGGGATGCGCTGACGCTGCAAGAGTTGTGTTAGTCAGACACCGACTAACGCTGATTGTCGCGGGAGAAAGCATAGCGAAATTATGACCAATTGAAAACTCTTCCTTTTTTGTCTTTTTGGCTTTGGTGGTCACGTTGTGGTTGCCCGCAGGTCGCCATATTACTGCAGTGGTTGAAATGTTGAACTACGCCAAAGCATCTCGTGTGGTGGTGGAAATGGAGGCCGCGGCCCTGAGGGGGGCGCCGTGGGGGGCGCTCGTGGAGGCGGCGAGGGGCGTGGAGGTCTCGCTTGAGCTGTCCAGCCCTGACATCTATGCTGCCTTGTGTCTGGACAAAGCTACTCGGTGAGCGCTTCTATTTTTGCTACAACGAAGTGGCAGGCTGGTGAAGCAGGGAGGGGGTACTCTAAGGTATTCTACTTCTATTTAAGGGGGAGTCTACTAAATTATTTTAAATCTAACCTAGGGACACGCAGGGTACTGAATTCTGACTTTTTATTGATGTGCTAATCAATCACTTCCATAGAGAGTTACTACTCAGTTAATTAAGGTAGCACTAAAAGAATGAAACGGATTGTATAAATTTTGACGTAGTTCCTTGCCACAGCACGAGCATGGAGCGCACGTAGCACTGATACGCTTCTTTTGCTGTCCCAAACTGGGTCATGATGACTCACACGAGGACAAAAGTGCATCGTTATTTGGACAAAGTCTCGTTTTTTTCTGAGTGAAGACATTAGTGACCAACCTAATGCAGTTTGGTTGTGCGCAGTCTGGGCGAGTGGCGGTGTCGGGGCGGCGGGCTGTCGGTGCGCTGGTCGGGAGTGTCGGTGAGCGTGGCGGGCAAGACGCTTGTGTCGGAGCTGTCGGGACACTGCGATCCGGGACACATCTTCGCCGTCATGGGACCTTCCGGTGAGACCATCAACTTACATCATTATGAACGTTACTGCATTATGACACAATTTAGATAAATAGGTATGTATAAAGATTAGGGACTTAGACATTGAATGCGACCTGTAGTTTCTGTATAATTTGTTGGTACAGCAGACTAATGTCTTTTCTTCACTACAAATTAAATGTTCAAAATAAAAGTTATATTTCGGCACCTTGAATATGAATTAATGACTATAAAGTGCATCTTTGATGCATATTTGAGTACTGAGTAAACAAGAAACATTACTAACGTACCCTCATTCTAATGAACGATGGCCATCTTAACTTTGTATATGAGATACTTAAAGATTGGTACCTCTGAGGTACGTTAATTTTAATTGTCCATTCGCAACCTCCCAAACGAGTTTTGTTCCAACTTCCAAGTTATAATATCGTGCGTGATGCAGTTGGTAAAATCGTTTCAATAAACTAGAAGTTTTGTAAAAAGCCAACTCTATGGCCCAGTATAAATAAACTAGTTGGAAATTAATCAATTTCTTTTAAATTAAGAATACATGGGTAAATGTTCAATGCAATGTTAAGGCTCGGGAAAGACAACCTTGCTGAACGCTCTGAGCGGCCGAGTGCGGTGTGAGGGCTCCGTATGGCTGGGGGAGCGGCCGCTGTCACGTAAACTGCGACACCTCGTGGGTTACTCCACCCAACACGACCTCTTCCACCCACACCTTCGTCTGCGCCAGATGCTCCAGGTGCAAGATTATTCTCTCGATGGCTGATCTATCACTTTTTCTGGTTTCACCCATAACGCTTATATCTGCATCACTTCCATGTAATTACCATTTGATCTTTTGTTTTAAGATTATAGTGCTATCTGAGTCTGCCATTTGTTTTCATCACTATTCATACTTCATCACTATCCATAATCTGGGCCTATACTTTCAAAAAAAGTTAAGGGACCGTAAGTTCAATAGCAAATCATTGACGGCCTTTCAAGCAAAATCCACCAGTCATAGACAAGAAAATAGAGCGTAAGTACTTACGTTCACTTAGCGAATTTCGAAAGTATGGCCCCTGTGCTACCGAGTTCAGCGTATAAGAGCGTACATTTGCCGTCCAGTTCACCGCGGAGCTGCGGCTGCCCCACGCGATGTCGCAGGCGCAGAAGGCCGCCGCCGTCGACGCCGTCATCGACCTGCTGGGCCTGCAGCACTGCCAGCACACCAGTCAGTCCTGCCATCCTGCCTTGCCTTTACCCTCTGATACAGGACGCGCCATTATCATTATTTGCAGTCTCTATTTTGCTGGCCATTAGCACCCATTTCACTGCATCTTTTATTTTAATCTGTTAATAGCCGGCCATCATCTTTTATTTTAATCTGTTTATTACCTACATCATCTTTTATTTTAATCTGTTCATTGACGGCCCCCATCTTTTTTTAATCTGTATATTGCCGGTCACCATCTTTTATTTTAATCTGTTTATTGCCGTCCATTCTCTTTTATTTTGTTCTGTTTATTGCCGCCCATTATCTTTTATTTTAATCTGTTAATTACCTGCCACCATCTTTTATTTTAATCTGTTCATTGCCGACCATTATCTTCATTTTAATCTGTTCATCGCCTGACATTATGTTTTATTTTAATCTGTTTATTGTCGACCATTATCTTTATTTTAATCTGTTCATCGCCTGACATTATCCTCCCTTTCATGATCTGTCGTGAACGCATAAATCAACGTACTGAGATGGTTTTGGTACCGTTGGATAGATCAGAATGTCAGCTTTAAGATGAGACTAAAAACCGGAAAAGCCGAAATCCAAAATTTTACCCTAGACGCTCCCCTTAAACGTCTTGTACCTAAAATTTTATTTAGCCAAATACGATGTTTCCATCTATTGCCTCATACTTTATTTTCTCGTAATCTGATTAGCTTAGTTCTCATTTGTGTACCTATAAGTTTCTTTTTTTGCCTTTATATGGCGATATGGGCCGAAATTCGCAGTGATCAACGGATTTCTTCCAAACTACTGAACAGATTCGAACGAAATTTTGAATATAAATTCCAAACGGTGACTTTTAGCTCGTGAAAATTTATTCGATTAGGAGTCATGTTGCACGTGTTGTGTACAAATCGTCAAACAAAAAGCTTTTATTATTTGTTGGTATTTATCTTTGTCACCCCTCGCTATTATTGACCCCTCATGTCCCCCCGTCCCCCCAGTGCATCGGGAATGGCTTTTCCGGAATAACCGGAGAAGCCAAAATCCAAAATTTTTAGGCAGGCGCTCCCCTTAATATTTGTTAGTATTTATCTTAGTCACTCCTCGCTATTATTGACCCCTCATGTCCGCAGTCATCGGGGATGCCAGCGTCAGAGGGCTGTCGGGCGGGGAGCGCAAGCGCGCCTCCATAGCGTGCGAGCTGCTCACGGACCCGCCCGTGCTGCTGCTCGACGTAAGTCTTTTTTATTTACTTATATTTATTCATGTTATTTATTTGAAGCGTCATTAAACTCATGTAGGAATTACCCTATTGACTTTTATTTATTCAAGTTACTTATATTCAGCATTTTGAACTTGATGAATCTCGACGTAAGTATTCTTTATTTACTTATATTTATTCATTTAGATTTTTTAAGCATCATTAAACTCATGTTGGAATTATCATATTTACTTTTATTTGTTCGAGTTACTTATATTCAGCAAGGTTAAAATCTATGAATCATCTCGGTAAATGATTCAACTTGCTCTTATTCTCCTAATCTACTTCCATTAACGAATTAACTTCAGTTAACTAATTACTCGATATTCTTGAATTAATAATTGAATAAATCTAGAAGACTGATCTAAGATATCATTAGATATCTTACTTATGACAATATTTGTCTGCATTTTACGTGTATCATTCCTAAATATCATCGTTAAACTCGCATGAAAATGATAGTGATGAGTTCCCTCCTTAGCTCCCACTCTCTCCCTCACCCCCACTCCCTCCCTCAGCACCCACTCCCTCCCTCAGCACCCACTCCCTCCCTCAGCACCCACTCCCTCCCTCAGCACTCCCTCCCTCACCACCCACTCCCTCCCTCAGCACTCCCTCCCTCACCACCCACTCCCTCCCTCACCACCCACTCCCTCCCTCAGGAGCCCACCTCAGGGCTGGACGCCCACGCGGCCCACTCCCTCATCACTAACCTGAAGGCGCTGGCGGTGCAGGAAGGGCGCGCCGTGGTGCTGTCCCTCCACCAGCCCTCCTCCAGGATCTTCCATATGTTGGACACCGTCCTGCTGCTGGCCAAGGGACAGGTCATTGTTGCCATCAATTTGTTGCCGTGTATATCTCTGTTATCACATCATATTTATTAGCATGTCATCTTCGTTATCATATCATCTTTGTTGTCATAGCATCTTTGATGCCGACTGATATTAGTTGCACACCATCTTATTACCACACTATTTTCTTAGTGCAAGTTATAAGCCTGACGACACATCATCCTTGCAGCCCGCGTATCTTGGCCCCAGCGAGGACGTGGCCCCTTACCTGGCCCAGCTGGGCCTACCAATTCAGCCGAACTACAACCCTGCGGACTTCTTGCGTGGGTCCAAACACGTGCCTTGTGGGCCCTGCGACGGGTCCAAACACGTGCCTTGTGGGCCCTGCGACGGGTCCAAACACGTGCCTTGTGGGCCCTTCAACGGGTCCAAACACGTGCCTTGTGGGCCCTTCAACGGGTCCAAACACGTGCCTTGTGGCCCCTTCGACGGGTCAAACACGTGCCTTGTGGGCCCTTCGACGGGTCAAACACGTGCCTTGTGGCCCCTTTGACGGGTTAAACACGTGCCTTGTGGCCCCTTCGACGGGTCAAGAGCATTTATCACTAGTCTTTGATGCCTGTGTGCTATGAATAGTCAAATATATAGCTGACACGCATATAGTATTCTAGTAGAATAACATATAGCTGACACGCATATAGTATTCTAGTAGAAAAACATATAGCTGACACGCATATAGTATTCTAGTAGAATAACATATAGCTGACACGCATATAGGATTGTAGTAGAATAACATATAGCTGGCGCGCATATAGTATTCTAGTAGAATAACATATAGCTGGCGCGCATATATTATTCTTGTAGAATAATATATAGCTGACACGCCTATAGGATTGACGTAGACCAATATATAGCTGATATGCATATAGGATTGTTTGTTTATATGTATAGGATTCTGGCAGACGAACAGGATTGTCAATTTTGATCTAAAGATCAGCTATGAAATTAATTAATTTACGTCGTGCAGTGGAAGTGGCCACCGAACACTCTGAGCGTCTGATACGTCACCACTCGGAGACGCATCGAGCAGGCACCGTCGTACGTCAGTCCAAGAACCCTCCTCCGAATGTCGTCCATCAACGTCTCTCGTCACTCTCTGCGTCACAATCCAAGCAAATTCAACGCACTTACGTTCACGACGAGGATGCTTCGTCGTCTCATGAACGTCTGGACGTCGGTCAGGAGCTTCCAGAGTACCGGGACTTGCAATATTCGAGGCTCACGAACGCGAACGGTTATCCTCGCTCCGTCGTTATTGACGTGCCGGATGAATGTTTGACGCAGCGTTCAAGCAACGTTCAACGCTGCGCTTGTGGAAATGTCGTTCAGTTATCTCTCGACGTTCTCCCATCAGTCGATAGCGAGCACCATTCTTCAGAAATTATTAATTCGCCGTACTCCATAGACCTTCCGTCATCGTCTACCGTAAGAGTTCCGTCGGATGTCGCCGTTTCTAACCCCGATTACGAGTCTTCAGTACACCTCTTCGTTTGCGATGACTACATAAAAGTGAAGAACCATCAGCATCTCATCCACGCTGGGCATGATCGTGATTCAGTGGACCCGAGAGGAGGTCTCGATCTGGTGGACGATGATAGTGAACACGATCATGATCTGCAGAGATCTTCTTCTTTCCGAGGATTTAACGTCACTAGATCCTTGCCTGCTCCTCTGTCGGAGGATGCTTGCCTAAACAGTGAGTGTTTGGGGAGATCTCACCATAGATAAAGTATTTTGATAGGTGGACAATGATGTTGTTAATACAATGATGAACAATGATGTCGTTTGTTGAAAGTATTATTATATTATTTATTTATTGTAGTACTAGTCATTTATTTCATTTTTGTATTGGCCACAGATATCTTTATAGGTGAACAAAATTTCCGTGTATATCGTAAACTTGACTGTACATCACTGTCAACTGTATAAAAAGGAAATATTATTTATTGTTTTTTTCTAAGCCATCATTGAACGTAGCGCTCTCTCCCCAGAGGGACCGGGGAGACCGGCAGACGAGACCCAGTGGGGCGCTTTGCCCGACACGCGCACCACCACACCCGTCAAGCGGGGTACGTAGCCCTGCTACATCATTCACTTATGTCGCCATTGCTACATCAGTGCCACTTATGTCGCCATGCTACATCAGTGCCACTGGTCTAAACAGCTTTATAGATATTACGTGGGAATCGAACCCAATAAATTACAACTCAGACCAGTGTATGTCACTCGTAACGCCTCACGTCCCTCGTAACGCCTCACGTCCCTCGTAACGCCTCACGTCCCTCGTAACGCCTCACGTCCCTCGTAACGCATCATGTCCCTCGTAACGCCTCACGTCCCTCGTAACGCCTCACGTCCCCAACAGACGAGAGTGACAGCGGCCGTGAGTCGTGCATTAGCGACCACAGCGACGAAGCGTCGTGCTCCGCGGCCTCCGTCGCGGCCTTCGCTTCATCGCGACGTCGCTTGCGCCTCTACGCCGCCGACGCGCGCTGGCCTGCGTCGTACTGGACACAGTGTCGGGTGCGTGAACCAGCTGGAGCAAGCATTGTTTGGACGCTGTAGTCGTAAACTACCACTACCACCACCACCACCACCACTATCACCGCTACCACTACCATCATTACCACTACCATCACTACCACCCCCCACAGGTACTCACGGCGCGCTGCTTCACGGTGTCCCGCCCCATCATCACGTCGCGGGTGAACTGGGTGCAGACGCTGGGGTTCGCGCTGCTGGCGGGGGTGCTGTGGTACCAGGCGCCCCGTACCGAGGAGGGCATCACGGACCTGCAAGGCTGGATGTTCTTCTCCGCATCCTACTGGATGATGCACAGCCACTTCCAGGCCCTCAGTACATGTCAGTCTTCCATGTTAGGCATTTAGCCCCTTCCATGCTAGCCATGCATTTAGCTCCCTCCATGCTAGCCATGCATTTAGCCCCCTCCATGCTGGCCATGCATTTAGCCCCCTCCATGCTGGCCATGCATTTAGCCCCCTCCATGCTGGCCATGCATTTAGCCCCCTCCATGCTGGCCATGCATTTAGATCCTCCAATGTCGTAGTCTCTTGAAATATATTTTGTTGATAATCTTGTGTGTGATTAAGGCCTCGTGATAACCAATGTCCACGCTGTTATCGAATGCAATACTTTCACTCAATCTTTGTACTTGCATCCCTGGTCCATAACCGTTATGATGTTAATCATTTTGCTCGTCCGTTTGATGCATGTCTTTTACGACCCTCATGCGTGATATCGATCAATAAACGAACTTATGATTGTTAACTTTGACCACGGCAATAACGGTTGCTGTATAATTTTTCTCGTAGTATTATAATTAAAGTATGGGTTTAACTAACAACTGACCCTGGCTACAGTCCCGCGGGAGAAGGCGGTGCTGGAGAAGGAGCGTGGCAGCTGCTGGTATCGCATCAGCGCCTACTACATCGCCAAGACCCTAAGCGAACTTCCCCTCACCATAGCCCTGCCTTCCCTCTATTTCATCATCTCATACCCTCTGATGGCAGGCGTGTCCAATGCCCTCGTCATGCTGCTGCTGCTCCTTATGCTTCTCCTCAACGCCATTGTGGCTCAGGTTTGAAACTGCCAGCTCGCAGTAGGATTTAGATTTATAAAGGTAATGTTTGTGCCTTGGTTACCACTGTGCAAAGAAGGAAAAATTAAATGAAATCATGTCTTCTATAATAGTGTTTCTGTGAACAAGTTGTAAATGTTCAGTAAATATTAAATTTATGCAGATATCACTTTTAATGTTCTCGTTTAACTCTGGTGTAATGACGTACAGTGCTGACAAGATGATATTAATAATTGTAGTTGCCTACACAAAGTTATTATGAACGTAATAAATGCTTACGCTTGAGGGCTGCCGTGTCTGTGACGTTCCTCAACACAAACCACTTATGATGCAATGATGTGTATAATTGTACTGTGTACGCAGGATATAAAAACATTCAATAATAATTATTAACGAAGTGGATCATACGCTTGAGCACAGCGCCGGGCTGCTGGCGTCGGTGACGTTTTCTGAAAGACCTGCTGAAACGATATAAATAATTCTAAGAGCATGCATACGAGATAAACACGCTTATAAATTATTAACGACGTAAATTATACGTTTAAACAGAGCATGGGACTGTTGGTGTCGGTGACGTTCTCGGACATTGAGCACTGCTGGGCGGTGAGTGCCCTGATCACGCTCTTCCAGCAGCTGTTCGGGGGCTTCCTCTCCACGCGGGTGCCTCCATGGATGGAGTGGGCGCGCTACCTCTCCATGGTGCAGTACGCCTACACCAACATGTGCTACATCGAGTTCTCCATGGGGCTTCCTGTCGCGTGAGCACCGTCGAGTCTCGTCTCCAAGAGATTCTTTTTTGATAATATATTTATATATAGCATTTTTTAAACGTCTGCCCGGTAAATGGGCATAAAGTGATTAATAGTATAGTAGTATTACCGTATCAACTGTAATTAAGCTGTATTAGACCTTCCGACGACTCTAGCAATCAAAGAATATTCACAACCTCTTTGCCGATTCGACGAGAAAAGTCGCAGGAAGCTGGGATCGAACCCACAACTCTCTTATCCAATCTTGGTACTCTGAACTGTAACCACTGAACCACCCTGCCCAGAAACCCAATTGGTCTGCAATCTCGCTACTTTCCAATTTGTTCTACAAAACGACTCAAATTAATCAGACACAATGACCTAATAACAAGCATTTTGGGTTACACGAAAATTTACGTTCTCAGTTATAAGTCACAACAAAAGAATTGAAGATAATAACACGCTTCCTTTTCATTTCATCCGTAGCCTGCTTTTCGTCTTACTCCTAAAGTTCTTCCAGCCGCGACCTAAACCAAAGACTGAAACTCTAGCCTCGATTAATCATCAATCGGCGTCGGCGTTCTACAGTTCTTCCTGTACCTGTAGGTGCGCCGCCGAGCTGTCACGGTATCCGTCCTGCGCGTCGGGCAACTCAACCGTCGTTCCCGTCGCAGAGATCCTCGACTCCACCGGCGTCTTCGGGTCCTCCATGGGTGCCTCCGTCATATGGATGAACACCGCAGCGCTGGTCCTGTACCTCGTGGTGGCGAGACTACTAACTTATCTTGTGTTGCGATACCGATACCGTCCTAAGTATTTATAGTTAGTTATTTAAGCGATGTTTGTCATAGGTGCTCGCTGTAAACCACAGAACGCCATCGGTTCTGAATCATCCCATGGCTTCTTATTTACTCTCAGGATATTCATCATGATCAGTATTTTCTGAAATTATTTTGAATGAATTAGTCCAATTAATTCGAGAAAGAAATTCAAATGAAATCTCCAATCTAATTCAATTTCAATTAAATTTAGAATATTTTATTTTGAAAATGCGTAACTGAAAAATGTTCTACTGTAGACTTTGTCTGTGAAGAAAGCGTGGAAAATTTGTCCACTAATGTGCCTCTTCATGAAACCATAGATATATACCTGAATTCTCTGTTTAGGGATGTAAATGACCTCGTTATAGGTTTGAAACGTAGTTTTTTAAATCTTTTTTTGGAATTATCTGTTTTAAACTCTTTTTTCATATATGCTGGAATATTTTACCGACAGATTGACGGTTTGGGCATGGATCTTCCGCTCGGCCCAGCCTTTGCGAATATTTTAATGTGTTTTCACAACATTTCCTGGCTGTCCAATTGCCCTCTTGAATTTAAGCCAATATTCTATAACAGTTACGTTGATGACACTTGTAAGCATCCTTCTCACTTTAAACTCATCTTCGATTACCTAAATTGGCAACATAAATAAATCAAATTTACTATGGAACTGGAATCTAACAATAGCCTGTCCTTCCTCTATTGCAATATTACTAAATCTAATGGCTGTTTCCAAACTTCTGTGTTCCGGAAATTGTCTGTTACAGGTCTTAGTACCAGCTTTTTTAGCTTTTGTTCGTTTCGATTTAAGATTAATGGGATTCGAACACTTTTACATCGGGGCTTTCGTGTTAGTTCTACTTACAATTTTGTGCACGCTGAATTCGAATTTACGCAATATCTTTTCGCTTAATGGATTTACGACTAATCTGGTGTTTACCCAAAGAAAGATATTCATGTACACTGAGAGAAAAAAGCCCCCTGTTTTGAAACACTTGGGTGTTTCAAATCCTCCCCGAGCGTTCGTGCCCAAACCGGAACACCCAGGTGTTTCAAAAACGTTCAGGTGTTTCAAAATTTGCGATTTTGAAACACTTGGGTGTTTCAACGGTGGAACACGGGAAGTCTACGGAGAATGAAATCTTATTTTCAGAATTTATGCAATATCCTTGTCCAGTTTCCAGCACCTGATGAAATTATTTTAACATATTTTACTCCTCCGGTCGATCGCAGTCTAATCCATGGCTGCCTCAATACCAAAATTATGAAAACTATATTCTATCCGTATTTATCTGATTTCAAGGCTTTTCTCCTTCACAGCGAAATTAGTCACATATTCATTCTTTTATATACATATTTATTACACAATTTTATCGGTATGTACAATCATCATGAAACTACACTCTTTGCTCTCACCTCTATCGAGCTGTGGTTGAGGAAACTATGAGTCGCCCGCCGAGATTCGAACCTCTGTCAAGACTGCAACCAAACGCTCGCGAGCAGGCGCCTTAGTCCACTCGGCTACGGAGACGGCAACTACATAGAGCTGCAGTATTGGTTTTGTCTTGCGCGCGGTACTACCAGAATAAATCTTCGATTTTATTATCAATTGCTAGTGTGAGCGAATGGTGTAGATGTCGCTCGTTAACATTACTATTGACAAAAGAACAGCAAAGATTTGAAATAATTAAACGAATTGAGTTGGTCAATTAACCGTAAGCAGTGTAGATTCGTGGCATTCATGAGCGGCGGCTCCACACAACCTCCTCCTATGACAGCATTCGGCGCACTGACCACGCGACCCTAGCCGCACAAATATAAGCGCGTCAAGCTCGGGAGGTTTTGAAACACCCAAGTGTTTCAAAACGGGGGGCATTTTTCTCTCAGTGTACAAGCGGTACAATGAGGTTGCTTCCGAGCGCAACAGTAGCGATGTTGTTTATTGCTCTCTTCCATATTTCGGCCCTGCATCCGAAACTATGTCAAGGGGGCTAAAACTTTTGTTTTCTGAGTATTTCGCGAATTTTATTCTTCGTGTCATATTGGTCAACAATTTCAAATTCGGTTCTTTTTTAGGTACAGAGATACCCTCCCTATGCATATGCGAGCGTCCCTGGTTTATAAATATAGTTGTGCACGAAGTGCATCTGCGTACGTCGGAATGACTTCTCGCAATCTCTATTCTAGGGTCGCAGAACATAGAGACAGAAGTTTTGGAACTGGTCACTTACTATCGTGTCCCCCTCATTCGGCTGTGCGTGCTCACGCCGAGCAGTGCTACGTTCCAATTTCTGATAGTTACTTCAAATTTCTAGCTTCCACTTCCGGTGTTTATGATTTGCTCATTTTAGAATCATTGTATATTTTTAAACAGAGGTCAAGTTTAAATTTAGCTTTTAGCTCTTACCCGCTTGAAATTGCAAACAGATAGATTTTACCACTTAAGTTTTTTTTTGTAATTTTGACTGTACTAATTACTGATTTACCCGTGTTCTAGAATTCTCAAACTGACGATGGAGCTGGACTCCGAAACGTTTTCTGTAAAGATAGTACGAATTTTTGTGGAGTTTTCTTTGCTTCTAAGTTTTTAGTGAATTTGCGATTCAAGCAAACGAATGACATTATTACGTAATGAGTCACCGGCTGGAGTATTTCGTGTAGATTAGGGGGTTGATGAGAGGTCAACTAAAATAAATCATGTAAATGCAGGGATGACGAGCCGTTAACTGAGGTAATTTGTGCTTTTAAGGGCAAGTAGAAGGCAATTGTGATATTTTCGTGTAAAAGATTTTGTAGAAGAACTGGGATAGTTGGTGGTTCGGGAGTATTGTGGGCAATTCGAAAAGCGAAGTGAACAAACATTTATGGCGAAGAAGTTAATTGAAGGGGGAGTGAAGGAGGCATGGGAGTGAAGTAAACAAACTGGGGGAGTTTGTGTAGATGGTTTAGAATAATGGAGGAATCGAAGAAGTTCGTGAAGATGGTTTGTGAAGCAAGTAATCGTTGTTTGCTACATTACAGGTATGGGAGTGATTCGGCGGAGCAGTTCGTGCTGATGGTTAAGTAGGAAGTAGGATGAACTAACTTGATTCGTAAGGATGATGATACTGTTGTAGGCCATTTAAAATTTTGCATGATCCTGTAATAACGATCAGCGAAATGGGAAGGTAATTCATGCTCTGTTTTTGTATATATAATGCCCTCAAAGTGATAAATTTGTATAGTCGTTTAGATTAGCTATTCCGTGTAAAGAAAGCAATGACTCCCCAAAAATATAATCTCCAAGAAAAAGAACTTACCAAGCCCCGATTTAATCGCTCCGAGTTAAACATTCCTTCATAAAATATTATCAAGAATTGATTAAATTGTATTCAACTCCATATTTTCGTCTTTTCAGTGACCTAACGACTAAAGTTTATGTTGAATTCTGTGTCTAGGCATTGAGAGCGGCATTATGCCGCCACTTTATTCTGTAGCTCTATAAGGCTCCGGTAATTGTAATATTCATTAGCTTAGTTCGTAGGAATATCGCGAAAAGCTGCTAACGTATTACGTCCTATGTAGAGGGCCTTCTGGAATTCGTATAAGTAGCTCACCCACCCTTCCTCGGCGGGGTAAGTAGTAGTAGTAGTTTAATGGTTTGCTAGCCCTTCAGCTATCAAGCTATTTCGCACCAGAGGTCAAAATGTAACATCGCCAGCAAGGCGGAAGGTTTCAATTATTCAAAGTCTCAAATTAATCATCACCCACAAGGGGGCGGAAGGTCTCAATTGTCCAGCCCGCTGAAGCTGGCTCGAAGGAAGCAGCGTTAGCATCTCAAAGAGACGAAGTGACAAGGAGGGACAGGTGAACAGCAACAGAAACGAAGACACTCGAACAAGAGGTCGCTTACACGGGACGTCGGCCGCCCGCACGAGAGAGACAGAGAAGGGAAATTTAATGTACATATTAACTTAATGTAAGGAATCCTCCTTACATAATAACTTAATGTAAGGAATCCTACCTACATAATAACTTAACCCCACAACTGAGACCCGCAGTCAGACACTGCGAGCTCAGCGGTGGGGCGCTCAGGAACAATCCCCCTATGAGCGAGAAATCCCATAGGACTTCTCACGAGCACAGACACGCGTCAGAAGTCCCCCCTGAGGGATCGGCGGGATGAAGAAAATCGTATTGGATCATTTTGCACATTGTATCATCATTGAGAACGATGTTTGTAACTGCGCCATCGACCTTTTGGGTCACGCCCACCGTTGTTCAAATTTCCCATTATTGTAGAAGATGCTGGTCTCTTGTGTACATTGTTTCTGTCAATTTTTCTCCCTTTTACAGTCCGCTACGTGGTTTTGTTTTTCATAAGTAATTAGTGTCATCATTTTAATAGCTATTCCGCAGTTGCTGGTTTAAAGGTCGAGAATGGCCTCGAATATCTTAATTTTCTCCGGTGCAAAGAATAGACGTCGAGCGTGTAAAATTCTGATCCAGCTGGCACTGAAATTAAGAATCAAACTTATTCGTGTTTAAACTTGCTTATATATTTTCTTTATAGAGGTTTAAAAAGGTAATTAATAAAAAACAAAAGACTTGTTCCCATGTTTGCATTTTAACGTAGAGGAATGTTATTTGTGTCAAATATAAAAAAGAATTATTGAAATTTTCTCGTTAAATAGCAGTTTTTCATATTCGAAAATTTGTTTTCGATCAGTAAGCGTCAGTGCCTCTCCTCTCGTCCTATTTGCACCTTCCGTTAATGAATCATGTATATAATAATAAAAAAAGTGGGTCACGGGTGCTACATCTTAAGTCAGAACTCCGTTCCATTTTAGTGTTTAATTTTTGTACGTATTTATCAAAGGTGAATAAAGTTTGATGCGATTACCGGTAGCTGTTAATGTTCCTATTGTTTTATATATATTGTGCGAGGTGAATTGAAGCGTCGCCATGCCAATAAAAATAGTCCTTTCTCACCAATAAATTTATTACGAGTTTTTTTTCCTGGCTTTCATTTCGTCCTCACCGCAAATTTATTTTTGGTTCATGATTACCTACTGATTCATTATTCATGAATTATTGAAGAAATGTTTTGGCATTTTCGTTGATATTTACTAAAGAACGTATTTTCGATTCCTCGCTTTGAAACTAAAAAACATTTTAGGCGTTCACCGGCGGCGTCGCGTGGCATGTCTTCACACGTGGCATGTCATCAACATGTCTTCACACGTGGCATGTCTTCAACGTGTCATCACACGTGGCATGTTTTCAACGTGTCATCACACGTGGCATGTCTTCAACGTGTCATCACACGTGGCATGTCTTCAACGTGTCATCACACGTGGCATGTCTTCAACGTGTCATCACACGTGGCATGTCTTCAACGTGTCATCACACGTGGCATGTCTTCAACGTGTCATCACACGTGGCATTTATTATACGTGTCATCACACGTGGCATATAGCGTGACGTGACGTGACGCGACATGCCACTTGTGACGACATATTGTCTTCACACGCGTGACGTGTGACGCGTGAAGCGTGGTGCGTGGCGCGTGCCGTGGGACGTCCATGGGACGTAAGACGCGTGACGCATGACACATGACATGACATCCCCGGGGCCATATTTAGTTTTGTTATGATTTATTAACGTTAATCATGAGAGATTCACACGAGGAGCACGTGCTGATTTTTCAAGCTTATCTTTCTTTGATGCGGCGGCATCCCAGACTTGCTAATCTATTTAGATCCTAACATTGGTATCCCTGCGCACCGACATGATACTGAAAAATATAATGGAATATATTACTCCTCAATCGCCCACATGTCGCACTACAGGTACTTGAAGCAGCTATCTCGTACAGCCGCTCCATTACAAGTCACCAGTCGAGAAGATGGGATCTTTGGTACACGTCTTGCCGGCCCTCGTGGCCGCGATATCTTGCTTCACGGCCCAGGCCATCGGTGAGGATCTTAGGAGATGCTAGTTATGGATTAAGTGACGATCATCAGGAGTAGGACGAACCATACAAATGAAAGTCATTTGAAAAATATTTATGACCCCAGTTGCGTATCAAAGTTCAGAAGTAACTTACTAAATGCACCATTTACAAACCTACTAACGGAATTTATTACATCTCCATAGACATTCCTGACCTGCGATACCTGAAAGCCTACACCGACTATGACCCCGACGGCCCCTACCACGAGTTCCTGGACTACTCCCCCGACCTCAGCGTCCAGGGCTTGGATGGCTATATTAAACGCGTCTGCGTAACTGGACAGTGCGTGAATATTTCTCAGCGACGTATTCGAGTTTCAGTGGAGTATCATGTACAAATCTAAACAGAGAAGGAATATTAGGATGATGTTGGCCGAAGTTCAAGTGACTTTCTATACCATGGACCTTCTAATTTATCATCAAGTAGAGTGTCCTGTTCGTTCTTCACTCGCCAGTGACACCTCTCAGTCGCAGTAACTGCATTAGTATAACTCTTTATGAGATCGTGAAACTGAAAGCACGATCATGGGTAATTTTTCACTTCTATTCGTGACAGGATTTGAAAACTTGCCCCGTCTAATTCACCTTCTGTTTTGACGAGCAGAAATGCTGGGCTATTATATGAAAAAAATAGTTAATGTTTCTCGTTAGAGATATTTCTCCTCTTTCGGTGTGCATTATAAGCCATCATATTTCTGCTGTATCCTCTTTCCAGGTGGTTAATGTACTACGAGCGCTACTACAGCGTATTGAGAAGTATTTATAACGGGATCAACCAATGCTTCAACACGTCTTCCAGTTACCCTGTAAGCAAACGGAAAAATTTATAACTCGTATGCATTTAATAAATGAGAATGTCAAAAAAACGCGTGGTGAATGTATCACAATAAATGTATCAACATTTACTATTATTACCTGGCAGGTATCTTCTCTGCGGTACGCGGGCAGCCCCTACGGTCTGGACGACGTCTACTACAACCTCTACGAGGGGGAGGAATGGACGGGCAATGAATTCAAAGGCAACACAAACGCCCCGACCGTCGCCAACTTGGACATGAATGTGTCCTCCTTGTCCATCAGTGGACAATCACCGTGGACTTTCTTCACGTATACGTCATGTATTGTATTTCAACCCAAATATCTGAGAGACAGATATATGCTTTGATTTAATTTCGAGTAATTTATGATATGGTGGAAATGAGTTTGCACATCTGATGCTGAGCGACGAAAGCAATCAGGTACTTCACAAAAAAAAACATCCAAAACTAGAGCCGCAGTGCAGTATAAATAAGATTAAACGGGTACGTTGACAATTACAGATAACAGCCCTAATTAGGTAGCAGAGATACGAGAATAATAATGCTAGATGATGGGTCTTTAGAAGTATAAGTGCTTGCACACGGGGATAGTGCAGACGGTTAGTAAATGAAGCGGCTGAACCCCTATACACGAGGCTAGTAGCGTGGATAGTTCAAGCGGCGGATGAACTAGCAGCTAATACTATCCCTATGTACAGGCATCTGAAGGATCTGTGCCACATGATATAGGGATACCTGCCTCATATAATATGAAGAAACGTACCTCATGGAGCGTAAATTCGGGCCTGATGAAGGTTAATGGCGTCTTTGGTGCGCAGAGGCCTGCAGTACGCTGGAGTGGCCGTGTGCGTGTACCCGGACTACACCATAAATGACGACGGCATTTATTTGCATCACAACAGAATTTCAAAAGTAAGAAAACGAAAGGAGTGTACGCGTCTTTTTCGTCTGTCCTTGTAAGAGTTTACCTCCTGTTGCTGGCGAGCGCACCGTGATTGTCATTACAGCGGTAACATAATAATTGTGTGTGCATAAAAATTTTAAAACCATAGGTATCGCTGTAACAATATTATAATGCATTTATTAGATACAGTTTCATTTATGTTGTTTATTTGTATCTGACTACGAAGATGCAAGCAGTGAAACTATTCAGTGCGCTTAATGGACCATGACCGAGTGCTCTGTGTGAAATTTTGAGTATTCATTTTTTTCATTGTGATTAATAATTAAAGATTTTGGTGAATTATTTGGAGGACTTGGTTGCATAGATGTGACATCGACAGCGCCATGCTCCAAGATTGAAGGCTTGTTCTTTTATGTACGCTAACTTGAGAATGTTGCTTAACTCACTGCAGCAAGTTATCCTAGAGTGAGTTGAGCAGAATTCTCAAGTTATCGTACGCGGGTCACCATGATGGGTACTGAGGGTAACCATGTGGTGATAGGATATATCGGCGAGCTGAGAAACATGACTAGCGAACATCAACGAAGTGCTTATAACTTTCTAGTGCAGCCACAGCTTTTGTACTTGTGTTTTGACTTTTGTTAGCTCTAATCATACTCATTGCATGCAATTCAATGCTCAACCCCGCATTCTTTACTTTCCCGAAGATTGGGCTTACCCAAGACTTGGGCTTACCGGACAATTCGATCAGATCGGTGGCCAAGGGCTGCCTCACCGACAACGTCTACAGGGGCGGCTGTCCCCACCAGAGGGAGCTCGGAAACCAGGACGGACATTAGGACATCCGACAGGTGCTGCATGAGGTCGAAGACTTCAGACATCCGACAAACGCTGCATGAAGTAGAAGACTTCCTGCCTTGATAAATAAATGAATATATGATTCCAAACTACATCACAGACGTTTCTCTTCCACGTTTTGGAATTACAATAACATAATAAAAATGCTGCCTACTTAATAGCTTGTCAATAACTTGATGGTTAGATCAAATTGCCGATATTCATTGCAGTTTATACAACGATTCAAACATTTCATAATTGAAGAAAATAATGTGTTCAAATAATTTCTGATGAGAAATCAACTCACCTAAGAAATACGAATTAACCTTAATCAGTTGTACAACAATATATTTCTTTATAAATATCAATTTTAAAATTAAATACAGATTCTCTAAACTATTTTGATAATTAATTTCTACTGAGCTAAAACATTTATATAAATGCTAATCATTCTAAGATATTATGCCAAGGATATTGACTTATTACATTATTTTCAAGGCCAGAAGAACTAACAACAATAGAACGCTCGTGACTTTGGTTTTCGATGTCATTAAGATTGCGTTCATAATTGAATCTTTCATGATCATTATGACTGCATTGTCCATCATCATTATGACTGCATTGTGCATCATTATTATGACTGCATTGGGCATCTTCATTATGAATGCATAGTGCATCATCATCGTGCATAATTATTATGTAAGATCCTTATCCAACTGTGGCCCTCAGAAGTGCCTAATTGAGCCTAATTAAGTGCCCTCTGAGCCTAATTGAGCGCAAATTGTGAATGTGGGTGAATTAGTGAGTGTACACTGTTAAAGCCCTTTTAACACAGGGCGGAAAATACCGCCAGCGTAAAAAAACCGCAACGGTATTTAACCGCGTAATCATTCACACGAGGCGGTTTTTAACGCTGGAATCTATCAGTATTGCTATGCTATTTTTTGCACTATCAGTCCATCTTTATTTTACAATATCTATGTTTATGAAACAATATACACTGTTATAAAAACAGTTGAAAAGCGTGTGATACCTGTGACTTATATACCCGTGTGTTTCACGTAATCTGGCCATTAAGTGAGTGACAATAGCGTCTTTGTCAGATTTAAGGGGACATTATCGGTCAAAATCTATTTTCTATATATGTGGAAGGATCGTCTCCAAACTTGGTACACATATGTAAAACAGAATTCTAAGACTATTTTGTTTTTTTTGTGAAATTTTCGAAAAAATTGAAAGAAAACGTGAAATTCATAGAAAACGGCCACAAAGGGGGGTACTCAAAAAAAGTTTTAACTATTGCAAATCACATGCTACAACATCGAAACACGTATCATTCGATGCGTAAAGCGACTATCTAGCGATTCTCGGGCCACTTTTTCAATTTTTTTCTTGGTTCTCTTTTTCTGACGATTTTTCTGAAAAAATTGAATTTTTCGAAATTTCCCCATATTTCCCCCCCTTTTTTCAAAATATTTTCAAAACTATAACGAAATCGAAAAAAGTCCCTCCTTGTCACTTGTCCCTCCTTGTCACTTGTCACTCATTGTCACTTGTCCCTCCTTGTCTTTTGTCCCTCCTTGTCACTTGTCCCTCCTTGTCACTTGTCCCTCCTTGTCGCTTGTCCCTCCTTGTCACTTGTCCCTCCTTTCCACCTGGCCCTCCTTGTCACCTGGCCCTCCTTGTCACCTGGCCCTCCTTGTCACCTGGCCCTCCTTGTCACCTGGCCCTCCTTGTCACCTGGCCCTCCTTGTCACCTGGCCATATCAAGTGCCACCTGATTGATTATACATTTCTACCAGATGACAGAGATTCGTTGACTTAAGTGCGCGAGGGATGAGAAAGACGTCGTTTTTACACAAAAGAACATTCAAACCTGTGTTCATAAATTGATTTCATTGTGGTACGCTTCCATGAGTTGCCAAAGTTCGGATCACTCAACTGCTACAAGCACGGTTCTTTTAATTTTGGATTGCTTATTAACTGAAGAAAGTATATAAACGTAAAATTATATGAAATTTTTCTTTAATGCCGTCTGTTGTAGCGTTTGAGTTATGCCACAAGACTCCAAATGAAATGCGATAAAAAAATTTCTTACATTGTCGCAGAATATTCTAAGTTAGGAGCTCATAAAAGTTTTGGTGTTGAAAGTTTCACGAAGAATGTATTCTTTCCTCACGCCTTGGCGCGAGTATTGCGGGTATTATTTTGGCGTCCACGAGGAACTTGATTTAGTGTATTACAGACTTGAGCGAGTGTATTACTGAGGAACTTGATTTCATGCTTCCCTGTTTACTGGTTGAATGTAATTGTTGTGTCAACTTTCTTCGTCCCATACATGTTTGTAAGATTCATTATTCTAACCGTTTCGTTGCCAACTCATTTAATAATAAATCTTAAATGAAGCCTCAGTGCACGCTATTGCATAATAATCAGTCACTTAGAATGTTTTCAATAAAGTGACGTTGGTCCAGGTTATGTCCGGCTGACTAAATAAGGACAGACTCTCGACATGGGCTAGGCCACAAATTCTTCCTCATTTGTCTGCGATATTTCTACCTAATGTTTATTTTAAGGACTTCTAAAGTACGAACTAAAAACTATGATAGTTTTTCCGAGTGCATTGCTTTAAATGTCTAGGATGCAGTACAGTCAACTGGGGGGACTTCGGCCACCGGGGGGGGGGACTTCGGTCACCGGGGGTGACTTTGGCCAACGTTTATTTTTTTTTGCTGTCATTTGTATTTGTTGTAGTGGTGGCCAAAGTCACCCCCGGTGACCGAAGTCACCCCAGTTGACGGTACGAGTTTGAATAAGTAGTGTCCCGGTAACGGGTACCATGTTTCCTCTGCAATTGTTGCTACCATATCGATCTTTTTTTGCCTCACTAAATATTTTTTTCTAATTAACTTCTGAAATACGGAGGCAATATTACTTCATGGTCGATTTAAGATGAATAGAAAGTGATCTGCTGAAATATGCAATAATCTTCCGTCTTTTTCAAAATGCTCGAGTTTACGGCCAAACGCCAGTAGCTATCATGTAAAAATGCATTGATCTGGATATGAATTCATTCGCTGTTATTTTATTGCACCTGATTGTTTATTAAAACTACAGGTCGACCACGACGCTCCCCTTAACGTCAAGTCGATATTATCTTCAACGTTTTGGAGCTAGTTAGTTTCATGGATATGGCCAATAGTTTAGTTTTTAGAATTCGTGCAACCAGGTCACGAATATCACTAGAATCGGTGACAGGCCAAACTTAGCATATTCTTCAGCACAGACACTACTATACAATAATAATCAGTCTCTGCTATTGGAAACCGGTTAACGTGTACGGCATGTCTTACTGATATATGATTATTCGAATCCGTGCTCAGATATTGACGATTGCTATCTACCATAATTTATCACGCATTTTCCCCTATCTCTTGATGCTATTCCGCCATAGAATGTTTGAAAATTTAGAGTGCAGTGGTACATTTCATTAATTGTAAGTAAATAAAAAGCACTTGCAGGAGACTTTTAGCAGTACGGTGTAAACGCGAGTGCAATTTTTGATGCTGTAAGCATTTAATGCAATGAACCTATCGCTAGGGTATTCATTAATAATGATTTAGATCTAAGCGTCTTTCGAGATGGTTTTAGATTATATCATGCCGGAGGTTTAAGGGGACCTGCTACCCAACATCTTCAATTTTGGCGTTTTTCGGTTTTTGTGCTCATCTGAAAGCTGGAATTCTGCTCTTTCCAATGGTACCACTGCCATCGCTGTACGTCAATATTTACGTTAATGACGTCTCTTTAAAGGGAAGCGGGTGGTAAAAAAAACTATGGGGAAAATGAAAAAAGTGATGGGTTAGTTGATAGGTTGGTCTTCACGAATCTAATGATATGTGTCTCGATATTGTCGGACGATATTTGTGGGGGGAGATTTTCTATAGTACCCGTAATTTGTCCGTTTTCTATGAATATCACGTTTTCTATCAATTTTTTCGAAAAATTCATGGAAGTAAAATGTTATTATTTTTACATTTTACGTATGTATGTGAAGTTTCATGATGATCGGATAATAACTGTAGGAGTTATAGGCTACCTCGATTTAGGGTAGCAGGTCCCCTTAAATCATTCGAAATTAGACGCTCTAGGGTCAACTTAAACCTAAATTTTCCGAGTTCACATCCAATAAAATCTTGAGGCAATGCTAGGAGTGTTTTGCATTTGCATACAATTCGATCATTTCCAATTTTTTATTCATCCAACTCAAAGACGTCATTTAAAAGATTTTTTCAAATTTCCATAGAATTGAATAGAGTTGAACAACATTTTCTGAGCATCATAATGTTATTTGAAACTAAGATAAAAATAATGATAATAATTATAACAGGATTTTTAAATTGAAATTTTTTTTTTACTTTTGGATTTTAAAAACTAATCAAAAACTCACATAAGTGATTTTTGCCTTGCCAGCAAAAAGCAAAAATTGTTTACAGCGACCAGTTAAACCTATTTATTTTCTCGAGTATATCAATCTCAAAGGTGTTGGGCAAGCAAATTTTTGTTAAACTTCCTCAACAGATTTAAAATATATAAGATATATAACATAACATAGTGATGTCGGCGCTGAAGTGTAGGCCTGATGTGGCCTGTCGCCGATTCTTTTCCTTTTCGTACCTTGTTCATAGATCTAAACTCGTGTCATTTGACCGGATCTTTTCATGACTGGCGATAGTTTGAAAAAAAAATTTTTATTGCTCGTACGAGCATCAAAAACTTTTTTACACTTTTATTACTATCAATCTACTATATCAATATATGTAGTCAAAAGTTTGAAGATTGCAATACTTAAAAAATTTACCGGTGTATTTCACTCTCACCAACGTGCCTGACCAATAATTTTTACAAAAGATAATCACTACAGTGGGCAAGCTGACATATAATTTATCTGCTACATTTTTAGACCATTTCTCGTCATCGAAACATTTTTTGCTGCAAACGACTACCAACCGTTGCCATGCAAGCAGTCAATTTATTCACCAATCAACAACCTAATTAATTAAACACTTGAATTAGCATCAATCAAGCGATACAAGTGTCAACAGACAATAGCAAATCGCCCGGCAGCACCAGACGCACTTCCATCAAAATTGCGTACCCGATGCAGTTACAGCTCCAGTGGATACGCTCACGGGTCCTTGATGATCAAAAACTGCAGAAAAAAGTTATTCATGTAATATCGTAAACTTGGTAAAGTCTTGATTTTAAATATTTTTTGTTTCACAAAAAAATCTAATTTTTTCGCATGATGAGAAATTTCTGCCCGAAATAAAGAACAATAGTTTAAGTCAAATATGTCATCTGCGCCCAGAAATACCTTCTTCTGTTCGAGCGCAAGCGCCATCTCGGTGAGCTCTTCCTGCTGAGTCTGTTTGATTAGTTCGGTCGATCTGATGACCACGAAATCGAAAGCAACGAACCCGCGCCTGTGAAGACCCTCCAGTAGCAGTACGGCCCCAGCATCTGCAATATAAGTATTTAAGAGCAAATAATTTTGTTATATTTTCGGTTAATATGTCATCACCTAATGGAGCGTTCTCTCTCTCGGCACATTGTTTCTAAACTACGAATACAAAGGTAAATTTAAGCTTCTGAAAAGCTCGTATAAACCTGGGTTGGATGTTGATGTTTACTTACAAGTAAGTTTGGTCTCCCAGAAACCAAATATTGTGACTTGTTTGTAGCGATCCTGGGGACACAAGTTTTCGAGGGCATCTAGAGCCCACTCGATGTCACTGGCACAGTCGTGCAGCACGGCCGAAACGACGAGCACAAGCCGCGACCCTTCGAACTGAACGGCCTCGATTGTGCAGGGATCAGGCCGGTGGCTGAGATTCACCACCGTATCTGAGAGACGAAACTTGTCGTTGTAGCTAATACCTTATGTTATCAACATGGAGCATTCTTGCTCTACCAGGCAATGATAAGAGACATTTAATAATTTTATATGTGCTTATGAGTTTTAAATAAGACTATAATAATGTTGAAAATTTTTTCACGAGCATGACAAAAATAAGCATCCACGAGTTATCTAGGAAAAAACCAAAACCAATGTTTCTTGGCTTCGTAGAATAACGTTTGGTGCTTCCAACTAAAATGGTGCAACTTATCTTTACTTACCTAAACTACAGAGATTCAGTCGCTCGAGAGATTTGTTGAGGTAACCGATTTGTTCGGGAGGTAATCTCAAGTTCAAGACGCCCAAGCATTCCGGTAGCATATCAAGACCGTCGTTACTGAGAGATCCCCAGAATTCGGCGAGATCGCACGAAGTACTGTCTCTCAGTGGGGCAAGAAAAGATGCGCAATCGCCGGGATTTCCATCGTGATACATGTGTCTGAAAACCAGGGACAGCTTCTCCACTGTTTGCTTCGAGATTGTTTGCAGCACATCTGGAAGTTCATAAACTAATAGCGAATTTGCGCATATGTCAATAACGATCATCTCAGGGCAAGTGAATCGTATAATGTGTTGAAACACAGCATGACTATTCTCCTTAACAATGCAGTACTTCTCTTTTGTTAATTGATTTACTTCGGCAGCGACAAATTTTGTAATGTGGTCATTATTTCCCGATTCTGCCACAAGTCTCATGAGAATGTCTGTGTACGGCTGGCCGTTCGTCGTTTCTTCATCATCGACAAGCTGAACAATGTCGTGTGCGACTGACACGAGATGTTTGTCATCAGTCGCTCTAATGGCTACGGTCATGAACATCAACATGTTTTGAGCGCGGCTGATGAAATCTTCGCGTTGATTTTCATCCTAGCTTGAAATCCTCTGGCATTCTTTCTGAATGACTTTCCAGAGAGTTTATTACTCACAGAGAGTTCTCTGCGTCGAGGCTTGAAGACGGAGTCTGCCGCTTTGGTTGCCTTTTCCGAAGACAGACCAGAGAATGCTGGCTTCTTGCTTTCTCCATCAGTAGAGGATATTGAAGCTCTACTTTCGAAGTCATCAATTTCGTCGTCGAACTACAGAATGCGATCTTTACGCACTTTGATTGCATCGTCAGGAAATTCTAAGTCCTTCACAAACTGAATGACTTTCCTAGCTAAATGACATCCAGCAGCGAACTCCCGCATCATGAGATGCTGGTAAGTGTAAACTTTAATCGAGCCAATGCCACGAAGAGATCTTTTCGTGTTAAGGTATGAGGACAGCACAAGATCATCAGGTAAATCAAGTTCTCCGCAAACATTCACAAACTTCTCCGTTGTGTTGTCCTTCAATTTATACTCTTTTCGACAGAATGATCTGAATGATACTTGGTCGAAGAAATTAAAAAAACGTTTGCAATTCTTTTTCGCAGCAGACTCGGTGAGATCAGTGAAATTGACTAAACGAAAGGCCAATTTGTCGGTCATCATCGACCTGAGCTCTGAGTAAAGGTCCGAAGAGCTGGTGAGGTTGCTCACAGTTTCTGGAGAAACAACGTGGAGCAGCACTATGAGTGCGAGATTGAGCGGTGTATTGAGCTGTTCTCCAAGTGTTTGCTTCAGGCGTCGCAAACATTTCATCAGCTCTTTAGTCGAATGGAGGATTTTATCTTCGTCATTCATAAGAGATCTGAGCAATTTGAGCACAAAGTTTTCGTGCTGATCTCCCGGGAATCCTTGCAGCTGCAAGTTTAATTCGGATTTTGAGTCCGGAAGAACCATGTTGGCGTCTTCGACCGACGTAGGTCTGGTGGTAATGATGTAGCGGTTGCTGCCGGGAAGATTTAGAAGTTCCTTCACCAAATTCCGTGATGTAGGATTATGTTAGTCAAAACCATCAATCAGAAATAGTTTGTGAACCCCTATAACCCAGTTAAAATTTTGAGTCTCGGAAACCGAGACCGGCGCCGGGTTTAGCCGGGCTGGTCGCGCTTTAGCAGGATGGAGCCGTGAAACTATAACCGGCCATCTATCCCTAAAACTGCGCTGCGCCATGGCTGATACAGAGACAAAATTCTAGCAGCTCGGCAGAGACGGAACTCTGCGCTGTTTTAGCGCTGGTACTTGGCATTGCCCGGCAGGGAGCTGTACAGAGCAGATACGCAGGCCGTGCATGGGGGGGTTTAGAGAAAGGGATGAGGGGTAGGGGTTGGAAACAGTGATAGGAGAATGAACTTCATCCTCGATCTAGTTCATTCGCATAGCACGATATTTTGGGCCAATTTCCGGTGCCATTTGTGATATTTATTTCACGTCAGTATTTTAATACTTCGAATTACGTAAGAATTTTATATGCTCTTCCAGTTTTAACACTCTAACAGAAACGTTTGCTAAAGCGAGATATCAATCAGTTTATCATGAGAAAGTTTTCTAACATGGATATACAGAAAACGCGTTAATAACAGTAAATGTTAGGGCAAAGAAAATACCGAGGAAACTCACCATATTTTCAATGAAAATGTGTAAACCAGCACCATCATCGGTTCATAAAATTGATCAACTTTCCCTGCATTTCGATTCTGGTCTCCGAAACGTTTTCATTTAAGATATGGTGAATTTATTTGGCGCTTTCTTTTCATTAAAACTCTTGGAGAACTTGCGATTTCAGTAGACTAATGATTTGCGTACGTTGTTAATTTTCCTATCAAACTGTCGAATGACATGAAGTCAATGCAATAAGATAAATTACTAAACAAATTTAGCTCTAATACTCACTTACATCTAACTGACGGGATCATACGAATGGCTACTTTGTTCATTTTTTAAAATTAGTGCATTATGAATAATATCTATCAAGTTCAACCACAAATATAGCTATTCATCGATTTGCTAGATGATGGCGAGTCATTTGTTCCTTATTATAGTTAAGTAGTTCATAGAGCCTAGGCTGGTAAGGTGTCCGCGCGGTCAACTGGTACAGGCGTTGGACTACGACGCGGAGAACCTACGTTCGAATCCCGGAGCTTCAGTCGACGTTTGCAGATAGTTCATAGCGGTGAGTAACTTGATGTGTATATATCCTCGATAATTGAATTTGCTAGATTCTAAATTACGTTGCTAAAGTCAATAGGATGAGAATGTCAGTAACCAATGTCAATACAACCTGTCATTGCAAGAGAGAAGTCTAGGTGATCTCAGAGAGAGAAGGAACAAATTTTTTTAAATCGTTGTTGACAAACGGTGGCGCGTAACTGCAGCGTACTCTGCCAGAGCCGCCCCAGAGCAGGCGTTGGGCAGGTTTGAGCAGGCGGTGCTCAGTAAGGGCTGCGTGACGGCAGGACAGAGCACACCTGGGCAGGTACTCAGAAGCTAATTAGCGCTGATACGCGGCTGGCGATATCGTCTCTAAAGCGGACATTTCTGCTCTATCGCTGCTCTGTCGCGTCTCTACGTCGGCTCTGCAGCCGGCGACGGCCTGCTCTATTCCCTGCCCTAAATTTTAACTGGGAAGTATGATCATAAGAAAACAGATGATCATAAGAAAGTGACATATTGGCGTTATTGGCTGGTATGATACACCTGAGAAGGTCTTTAAATGATTTTATTTGATCATTTCTCGCTTCTACGTGCAACATCATCTCATATTCAGCGAGTTTCTGCACCGCACATCCTGGTCCCTTCAAGTACTCTTCCAAAATGTACTTCATCAGAGAAGTTTTTCCTTTACCTCCTTCTCCACTTAAAATAATCACATCAGGTAATTGAAAAGCGTGATTTCTTATTTCCAGTATATTGTCGCAAGGAACTTCAGGTTTTGATCAGCACCTTTGTTCTTTGTCTTCTTTCACTTCAACTCTCGCGAAAACCTGCGTCGGGCTGGCTTCGTATCGTTGATGCAAGGCCCATGGTGCTGGCTCAATTTTGTATAACTTTTGAAAAAGATCTTCAATTCCGTCGTAGCTCTGTTTCAAGAGTTCATTTTTTACCTGAACTTGAAAGCATCTTTTTCATTTATCAGGCGGTAGAAGAGTTCTTTGTCATTTGGATCGAGTAGTTCACGAATTTTTCCGTAAACATTCATGATATGTGTTTCTATCTCGCATACTTTTTCGTCCACTTTAGCTTTGTCAATAGAGGCTCAAGCTCCTGCATCGTGCAAGATATCAGTTAAAGTCTTGCGGAGGCTCTCGATTGTCATGCGTGTCTCTTGCTCTGTGAAAATTTTCTCCTCGTGTGCGAGAGCGTTACGGATCTTTTTAATGGTCTGAAGCTTGAATTCTAACAAAGGATTTACTGGATTGCTGTTCACACTCCACTTTAAGTCAGTGATGGGCCTCAAACCACAAATTCTCTGCACGAGCTTATAACATAGCGTTATGTCGTAGCCACTCAGAGATGCATTACTATCGATTTTAGATCTTTGTTCTGTGTTGAACTCGCGCTTATATTTTGTTTCAGAAAAGCCAGGGCTTTGTTTCAGTTTCTCTTTGATGTGCGTGTTCTCAATTTCGCCTAACCATTAGATCACGAGCAGCATGACATCTTTACCAATGTTTTCCACCACAAAGTGACACCTGTATTTGTAGAGTGCATTCTCGGGTATACCCAACATCATGACAGGTGTGTTTGTCTTTGAATTCACTTTCAAATAAAACTGTGTGTTCTAAGCGAAATATTTGAGAACACGGAATGTTTGCCAGCAAAAGTAAAAAGTAACCGAAGTACCTACACTCGAGGATTGATGGTACTTCCAAACAGTGGTTTAAATTTTGCAGTTGGAAAAATTCTCCTTAATGAAGAATCATATAATATAATATTGTGCACTTAATTATTGAGCTGCATAGTGTTGACCATCACAGAAAAATTGGCTTGTATGAATTGATTAAAACTAATGAAGAGCGCTAACCAGCCTATGAAACGAGAGTACTATATCTTGCCAATAGGACTTCTTGGGAATCGAGGAATGATTTTTTATGACTGAATTGGAATTTGATGATTAATGGGAGCTTTTGTGTAAAAATTATTCATCGCGAACCCTGTACTGTGGAAATTTGTAGCGTTCTAAGGCACCCAGCAATTTCTATATGCATTGTGGTATGTATGTTATGCGTTGCTCTTTGAACATTGCGCTTCTACGGCCCTGCTTGTGTGCGTGACTTTGCAGCTGACTGGAAGCTCGAGTTAAGTCAGGCGTTGCAAGCCGCGCTGATTAGTTTACGGTCGCAATTAAAACAAATGCAGATACGTTAGATAAAATATGCAGCTTCCAATTTACACTTGGAACAATCTCATGCTGCAACACTTCTACTTGGGACGAATACCAGACAACTCATTCATCATAAGGTTGTAATCACGCGAAATCTGTTAGGTAGTTATTTTAAGGGGAGCGTCTGGCCAAAATTTTATCTCGGCTATTTACAGATTAATCACTTTGAAATTTAGTACACATGTATAAAACCGAAAAATATACAGCTTTTATTCATGTCAATTTTTCGAAAAAATTAAAGGAAACGTGAAATTCTTAGAAAACGGCCGAAAATAGGTGTACTGTAGAAATATATCTCCTCCTAGGATTTTCAAGCTACAACATCGAGACGCATATCATTCGATGCGTAAAGACCATGTTCATCGAATACTCTTGGCGTTTTTCGAAATTCGAATTTTGATGGATGAGGGAGCATTTTTTGCAAAATTTTCGAAATTTTTTCGATTTTCCCCTATTTCTCCACCCTTTTTTCAAAATATTTTCACAACTATAACGAAATTTAAATAGAGATAAATCGATAGATATTTTAATTGCGAATCGAATGGTATATGTCTCATCACTGTAGCTTCAAAACTCTAGGAGGAGACAGGTTTGCAGTGACAATAAGTTAATTTTTTAGTAGAGCTCGACAATGTCCCCGGCGCCTCGAAATAAGCGTTCAAGGTGGCACGAATGCAAGACTAGGCGATACTGGAGCTCAATTCCTGTCAAGGATGGTGTGAACGACGACACGCAAACCCTCCCGTACAACTGCAGGCGGATAACTGAAGCACATCGTATTTGGACTAGCTATTTAAATGTGCTACCGGTAATTTCCGCCGATCTTAAATGTGAAAGAACTCCACCACCCCCACCCTTTCGCGATCTGTCGTGAACGCATAAATCAACGTACAGAGATGATTTAGGTACCGTTGGATAAAGCAGAATCTCAGCTTTAATATGAGACTAAAAACCGGAAAAGCCAAAATTCAAAAATTTTGGCCAGACGCCCCCCTTAACAGGTAATAAACGGAACATGATTATATTCGCTGTATAAGAAAGCTTCAATTTGTATTTCAGTACTGTACGTTAATTTTGTAACCTTGAATATTTAGATTTGGCTGCTTGCAGCAAATAAAACTGCGCAATTAGCATTCAGTGAAATCGTCTATTAAATATTTCGCTCACGAACAAGCAGCTCGAGGTCCAGGCACAAACTTGAATGACGCATAAGGCAAGCGCTGTCACATCTCAGTCTGGCGCTTCTATAATGTGACACTGCTGCACTCTGAGACGGTGCGTACGTGAAATTTATTGCAACTAAACGGAAAATTTTATGTATTCATCAATCGTCAACCATAGCTCTTAATTCGATTATACTTATATACGTTGACTACCTACTCATTTTACATTTTTTATCATAATCTTCATATAACTGAAGCACACGCTTGAGCTTTGTCAAGTAGGCATGCGGTTAAGTTTGAGGGTTCACGTTAATAAGACGCTGTTTCGTTTGACTTTCTGTAGTTAGGCTCATTTCAGAATGAGATTAATCATTGAGAATCCCAGTTTCATTCACAGACTCTAGAAACGCAACATTTAAAAAGAACTTTGCATTCTTTAGGACAATGAAAAGAGTGTTCTGCTCCTTCATAATTAAAATAACCATATAAACTATTAGACTAAGATTTGCCCTGCACTTCTTGAACCCTGTCAACTGCTGGAAGCGCCATGGGCGAAGCTTCAATATTACGACGCTCGTTCCCTAAGCTGAGATGACTTAAGGCTAAAAATAGTTGTTAATTTATTACTTTTAATTTACGCTTGGTATAATTCCTCCTAATCATTTCTCTTATTTGCACACAGCACTTTGTCGTACACTCATATCCATTCTATCTAACACGAAGAAAATCGAGGTTCAATGGTGGTTTCTTATCAATGTTTGCGAGCTCAACTCTTTTTCAAGTCAGGAAAAACTGGACGAACCTGCGTTTTTTCATGATCTACAACTCAACCATTCAGCGCTTGGCGCGCTCAGGCTTCTACGCTCTAGAAAGGGCGCAAAAACAACTGACGGGCAAGATGTCACGAATACAACGACATTCCGGGTAGACATCATACCAGGAGGGAAAATTAAAATAAGCCTGCATACGTAAAGAGAGAATTATTCTGTTCACTTGTTATTCAGAAACAAACGAATGATTGAAGAAAACGAATTAATTAAACATTTTGTTAGTTTTTTGGTGTTTTAATTCAAGCTGCAATTAAAGGGAAAAAACGAAACTTTCTTCATAAATTGAAGAAAGTTGTGTTAGATCGTCACTCATTCTGAAAAACATGACACCCTTCACGGAAATAGGTAATAAATGCACGTGCTCTTAAGGGGAGCGTCTACTCTAAAAATTGAAATTTTCGGCTTTTCCGGTTTTTAAGCTCATCTTAAAGCTTACTTTCTGCCGAATCGAACGGTACTAGAACCATCTCTGTACGTTGATTTATGCGTTCAGGACAGATCCCGAAAGGGAGGAGGGTGGTGGGGTCCCTTCACAAAAGTCTATGGAGATAATTACGGCCAAGCCATATAAAATGGCTATCACTAGCTGGACCTGCAGCTCAGTTATCACTCAGCCATAATGCGGAAAGGTAACACCTTTATTTGTATTGGGAAGCGCCATGGGCGCTTGCTCGTCCTATGCACCGCTGACTGACTTTGAAGCGAGATAACGCTTACTTCCGGTATCTAAGCTACGTTATACATGCCTTTATTTTGCGCGCCACGGTTTTTCGCCTCTACTGAGAAGTTTGAAAACATGAAAACCTCTCTCACGGCAAACCTATCTCCTCCTAGAGTTTTTAAGCTACAACAATGAGACATATACCATTCGATGCGCAAGAAAAATCTATACAAATCGCTGTAGGCGTTTTTCTGATTTCGTTATAGTTTGGATTTTATTCCGCAAAAGGGGGTGTGGGGGGGGGTAAAATCGAAAAATTTTCAAAAAATACCCCCACACCCACAAAAATGAGAATTTCCAAAAACGCGTACAGCGTTTTTTAGATATGGTCTTTACGCATCGAATGATATGCGTCTCGATGTTCTACCTTGAAAATCCTAGGAGGAGATAAATTTTTACGGTACCCCCTTTTTTGGCTGTTTTCTAAGATTTTCACGTTTTCTTTCATTTTTTTCGAAAAATTTACATGAACAAAAAGTCTTAGATTTCTGCTTTACATATGTGTGCCAAGTTTCAGAGTGATCCGTCTGTAAATAGCCGAGATAAATTTTACCCTAGACACTCTCCTTAACATGAGTCACACGTAATACTTGGTAGCATTTTCTCACAGAAGCATAGTTCAGCATCAAATTTACACACCAACCGTCTTGATACATCACACGTAAGCAAACGTGAACGCCAGCAGTTCATAAATTGATGAAATTGAGCTAAATGACCGCATTCACTGCAACAAACAATGCAATGGCGTATGCAAGTTTGCGCGCGCATTAGGCAAACCTTTTCTTTAGAGGGCCCATATACTCATACTTTGTATATTGCATTCGCTGTTACAACTGGTGAACCTACGAATAAGGATGTAGGCGATGGTATTTGGTGAACACAATTTACAGTATTTAAAATAACCACCACCTAGCATAGAATTCTATAAATTTAGTGAAAACTTTGAACAAATAATATTAATGTGAGCAAAGAATCATTGTAAGGTATACTTGCTAACGGGCCGTTAGCAAACTTACCTGGCTACAACATGCATATGGCAGCAAACCGTAGCTTGCCGCCTCTCTCTTGATATTTAAATATATGCAGAGCTGGGCAGCGCTACTTGGAAATGTAGCGGCGCTACCGCTACCGCTACATGCTCTAAATGTAGCGGCGCTACCGCTACCGCTACATGCTCTAAATGTAGCGAGCGCTACCGCTACCGCTACACCCACTAGATTGTAACGGGCGCTACCGCTACCGCTACAGTAAAATGTAGCGCGCTACATTAGCCGCTACAATGGCCAAAATTATTGGAAATCTCTAAATATTTATTGTTCTGCTATTGGGATTTACTCATTAACATTTAATGATAATAAAACATTTTTAAAACATATCAATGCAACTTTATTGCAATTAACCTAACCGAATTAGTATGGGTTTACCCAGGGTTAGATACGGTAAATAGAAGTTACAGTTATTTTTATGTTTTACCTTCCCTACATGGATGTGAACTTTAATCTATCAATCTAAGAAATTATCCACATATACATATAAAAATCACTTTTTTTATATATATGTGGATTATTTTTGAGATTGATAGATTGAAGTAGACATCCATGTAGGGAAGGTGAAACATAAAAATAACTGTGTAACAATTACTGTAAGCGAACTGAAAGATGAAAAAAACCTGTATGTGGTAACTGGTAACAGCTTAACAAGTAACAACTAACATGTTGACACTAGTAACAGGCTGAGGTTGACAACATTACACCGAAATCTTTCGTACAGTTTTATTCTGTAATTAATATTATGTATGTATCATGCAGGTTTTTAAATATTTTAAATATAAAGATATGCTTTAACAATATGTACAAAGATTTATTTGAATTAAATCTGTATATATAGATCATTACTCTCGTTAATTACAAAGTGTTTGCACTCGTTTGAAAGCTACAAACGAGACGCTCTCGTATCGCTACTTAAATATGTAGCGGGCGCTTCCGCTACCGCTACATTGCCTTAAATGTAGAGCCGATACCGCTACCGCTACTGAAAATGTAGCGGCCGCTAGTAGCTGTCCGCTAGTAGCGGACATGTAGCGCGCTACTGCCCACCTCTGAATATATGCCACCCACTGACGACCCCGCCAACCAGCTTAGAAGTAGAAACTCATCGAATGAGTATTATTTTACCTAATGAAGTTAAAACTCATCGAGTAAGTTAACAGTATCACGAATTTACCGCAGTAGCAGAAATGCAACTATACAATAGCGTCTAAAATATAAATAATACGACAAATAAAATTAGTTGTGATAAATTACGTAAGTATGGGAGCAGCCTAATACTTTGTGAGAGCACATTTTTCGTTTTTGGAAATGATATAAATAAGAAAGTGATTTTCAATTTTCATACACCGAATCAGAGTCGCGGTCATCACGACAAAAACCGGTCAAATAAATAAAAATATCTGCTTCATGTGCAGCGAAAATCGCTTCTAAAATAGTAGGTTCTTGAATTACATGAGAAGAAAATTGACGAGCATTGAATACCTCAGTCGTCTCTAGCTCCAAATCTGATGATTGCGATACGCCCGAGTGTAGCCTGTTACCTTCTTTATACGTGCGTCAACTGCTGCTGATCGCGTCTTGCACGACAGAGTGCCGTTACCGTGTTTTTAACTGCGCTGCTGCGAGCTAACCGCCGCATGCATCTGAAATCTGATGCCGCACTCTACACGATCTGGTGCTTAAAATTGCCCACGAACTACTTGCCTCACTCGTTCCTGCATTGGCTCAGGCGCCGATTTTGCGGGGTTAACTCAGATGTACAATTAGCTCCAATTGTCCTCTTGATTTTAAGCCAATATTCTATAACAGATACGCCAATGACACCTTTTCAATTTTTAAACATCCCTCCCATGTCAAACCATTTTTTGATTACTTAAACTCGCAACATAATTCTATAAAATTTACCATGGAGCTTGAATCTAACAATAGTTTGTCCTTCCTCGATTGCAATGTTAGCAAATCTAATGGCAGTTTTTTTTACTTTTGTGTTCCGAAAACCGACAGTCACCGGCCTTAGTACTACTTTCTTAATTTTGGTTCATTTCGGTTTAAGTTGTATGGGCTTCAAACATTATTATACAGAGGTTTTGGCATTTGTTCTACATACCATGCTATGCACGCTGAATTTGAAATTTTTCGCAATATTTTCTCGCTTAATGGATCTCCGGCAAGTTTGGTTTTTACCAAAATCAAAAAATTCATGTCGAAGCGATAGTGTAAGGTTGCTCCCGAGCGCGATTGTAGGAACGTTATTTATTGTTATTTTCCATACTTCAGCCCTGCATCCGAAGCTGTCTCAAGAGTATTAAAAGTCTTGTCCGTTAGATACTTGCCAAACGTCAGTCTTCATATTGTGCTGGTAAACAATTTCAAAATTGGTTCTTTCTTTAGATATGAAGTCATGCCGTCTGTTCATATGCGATCGTCCCTGGTTTATGAATATTGTTGTGCACGATGTGCATCTGCGTACGTCGGGATGACGTCAAGCAATCTTTATTCCAGGGTCGCTGAGCATACGGGAGGAGTTGTAGGACCGGGCAGTTGCTGTCGCGCTCGCCTCATTCGGCTGTGCGCACTCACGCCGAGCAGTGTAATGTACTTGTTTCTGACAGTGACTTTAGGGTGCTATATTCCACCTCTGGTACTTTAGATTTGTGTATTTAAGAATCCTTGTACATTTTTAAACTTAGGCCCAGTTTGAATTCAGCTGTTAGCTCCTATCCCTTTGAAACTGTGAATGGATAGGTTTTTTGTGCTCTATGATTTGTAAATTCATGTTTTTAAGTGCGTTCTGTGCTTTCAATTGTAATAATTTGTAACTTTCTATATAAATTTTAATTCTGTGAACTATCGATGGAGCTGGATTCCGAAACGTTTTCTATGAAGATATGATTTTTTTGCCTATTCTTTGCTTTTAAATTTACTTGCGATTAGGCAAACATGTGATATCAATTTTTTAAAAGTTTGTCCAAAAGCTCCGGTTTGGACTCGGTGAAAATTTTAATAAGCACCTTTTCAGCATTTCGAAGTCACCCCCAATGGCTGCTGCTTCGCGGAGATTGTTGAGCACGTCCTCGGGCAAGTTGCCCAAGATATGCCAATACTTGGTAGCAGAAGTTATGCGTCCCATTCGGAATTGTCTAAAACGATGCAACCCATGTACATATGAAGTGACCTCATGCAGCGGCGTAGCCGACTTTTGCCGGTCACGCTTGAATCTCTACTTGTGTTGTAGAAGTCGGACTAGCCGATCACGGTTCCGCTCGCTTCCTTAGATTTTGAAGCCTTAGTTTAAGTGTACATATTAGACTATATTCATCCTTGAAATTTAAACTTCAGTTAATTTACATCCCAATAGATCTTTGATGGAAGCAGCACGATACAATTTGATCATGTGTTTGATCGTACAATTCATATGGTCTCCTTTCATTAACAGCCAAACAGCTAGCAGCCTGTTCACGTATATCCAGAATTTCATTAAATATTTCTGAATTTCAACGAAGGCCCAACCAAGAAACAGGTAGCCTTTCATCCGAAGCTTTTTTTTTACTTAACTTCTGAGCATTATCACCCAATCAGAGAATATAAATATTTTTGTTTTCATTTTTATGTTTGTTTTTTTTCATCGAAGTTCAAAAATATTATTTGGTACTCCATCTCCCAGAACCTTTTATTTGAATTTTATTATAGTATTAGGGCCATCGGGTTGGCCGATATGCCTTAACGTTATATTTTGCGAGTGTCATGCGAGGGAGGTCAATATTCCGTGCTGGTTAATTCTTAAGGTCCAACTGCTCGCCTGAGGTTGCAGATATTTTTATGCATTCGCTTGAGTTGTGTTTTCTCGACAGGACACCGGGACTTGTTCTGTAGAAAAATATGGAGATTACGCTCCCATTCTAAGTGAAGCAAGTAAAAATGAATTTCACTCACTTCTCGAGCAACTGAAATTGATGCTTGAATCAATCCAATATCTCTTAAAAGCGAGCAGCTCAGGACCAAACCTTCAAATTAATGGGGTAAAAAGTTATGCGAAAATATATGACCAAGTCATTGCGTATGTATAGAGGATAGATTTGTTTGTGTTTTCCTTTTTGATTCGAATAACATCTATATATTATTATATTCATTCATAGAGCTTTGTTTCACCAAGGGCGAAAAATTGCATAGGCTAGTCTACAGGATGAAGTAAAGAGACAGTGGGATTTTATAATGTGGTTTTATACTTGGGCCAATTATCCTAAGTCTTGGTTTCTCAACCTTTAGGTTTTAAAATGTTGCCGTTATTTTCTTCATTTTCTTCGTTAGATAAGCTTCTCACTCTCAATCCTCAACTAGACATACTATATTGACATGAGCAATTAACTAAAATTCTTGTAGGATGGTTATTGGAAAAATAGTAGGCTCCAGCAGGCAGTGTTATAGCAGGTCCACTCGCGATGGTTGCACACACTTCAAACTTCAATTCCACAGAGCACAAATTAATTAACAGTATACATTTTCTTTTCATGTTTTGAGATGGGTTACAGCCTGCCCAATATGAGTTTTCCGATTAGCAGCGCGGTGACCCGAGAAGCATGTAATGTCAGGCCTTTTTCATCGATCAGCTGCGATCATATCACATTCAAAATGGACATCAACATATCAACAATTATATTCCGAGTGAACGTTGTGGGTTGTTATGATCGGCATACCGTATTATAATTGTTTGTTTATTTGAATCCGTATTTATCTATGTCATTCTAAAATTTTCTGAGCTCATCTTTAATTTTCTTAACGTATTTGTATCAATTTTTAGTCGGACTTAGGAACTAAACAAATGGTTGTTTGGAGAAATCATGTCTGTCGTTAGGGAGAATATTTCGATAGGAGTCAGTCAGTGGAAGCCGATTGTGGAAGTTATATGCACTGTGTAATTAAGTTCATGAATTCAACGTCTAAAATTACTGTGTCTTGTTTATTATCCTCCAAAAGGCAGTGTGCTCCCGAGCTCTACGATCGCATAAGGCTTTTATGAAGTGGCAGCCACGTGTAGTATAGTTTCTTCAGCATTGAAGAATAGGCCTGGATAGGCCTGTCGCCGATTCTTGTACTTTTCTTGACTAAACTGGCCTTTTGATCAAATCTTTCCAACGGACGGTAGATTTATAATCGCTTCAAGATATCAGTCGTTCCGTAGGGTACGAGGCATTTCAAGACTAAACATATGCTCCTGCATGGCCTTGTCTAGTCTGTTCTTGAAGTCGTTCATACTCGGAGCGTCAACAATATCTTCAGGGAGGCTGTTCCACATGTCGGTGACTCGAAGCGAGAAGAAATGTTGTCGCGTGGATAAGTTGCACCGCAGTTTTTTACAACGCTTCTCTTTAACTTCCCTTTTTGTTGTTTGTCAGCTACAAATCTTATAATCGATATTTAACACACTTCAACCTGTCTAATCGATCTGAAATTTTGCACACTTGCATAAAGTCGGAGACAATGCATGAATCAATTGACAGAGTTAATAATTCTAAAAGCTAAAAAATTTATATATTAAAAAAATTTAAAGTAATTTTTTCAAATATTTAAAAATAAATTAATAAATTCAGTGTACAAGTGTAACATCGGAGACACTGGCATCTTTAGAAGTGTTGTCTTTAAAAAGAAATTTTTAAACGCATATTTTTGAAACTCTTAACTCAAATGCGTAAATTTCATACACTCAAATGCGTAAATTTCATACTTGAGAAATGTTTGTCATATACATTATATATGTCCGGTGTGAAAATGGATTTGAAACTCATTATTCGGTTAATCACACATATGTTGTTCGCGGGGATGGATTTCAAAAATATCTAAAATAACGGCCTCTTACACATTGGTAAAATAATGTTAAGTTATTAATGACGTCATAATCGCAATTTCACATGTACGCTTCACATAGTCATTTAGTTCAGACCTCCAGTCGTCCGCCCGAAGTTTTCTTGAATTCAGTTAGTCAGTAGCAGTTCAGAACTGTCTTTGTGGCGAAATATTTCGGTAAGTTACAGTACCTCAGTGCTACAACTTACTAGTCTTTCATTCTTGATTATGATCTGATATTTACATGGTTTACTTTTATTTAATTCTGCTTGTTTTTCTTATAGATAGCTAATATTTCTTATGTCATACTTGCAGAAACTATGATTTCAAGATTTTTCAATGAAACTCTTTGAAACATGAGTATCGAAAATTCGCCTAAGCCTAGGGCTTAACAGACGTTTTATAAAAAATATTTCAGTACCAGCCCTCTGAAAATAATGAAATTACGAAATAATTTCGTGTCAAAATATTTATGAAAATTTATCACGTAAACAATTTCCTCTACAGGATAACACCCAGCCATGAATTACGAGTATGTGAAATGTTTTACTTTGCTGAGCAGTCACGAATTTTTTACTCTGGGTGTTCTTACATAATTTTATAAATAACTTTTTCAATGAAAATGAATGATGACATTCAGGGCCTTTGCAACATCGTTTGAACCTGGCCATATCTCACGCATTTTTGCTCACAATCGGCAGTTAAGTGTGAATAGGTCCTACGTTTAAAGGAGTTCAGTTATTAAAGTAGCACAATTATAGCTCAGAACTGCCATTTCATGGCTTTGTCAAACTATTTCCTTGTTGCAAAAAAAGCCAATCTTGATAATTAGTCAAGATTGGTCTCGATCTGTTGATAGTGGCATGGTCTCGATCTGTTGATAGTGGCATGGTCTCGATCTGTTGATAGTGGCATGGTCTCGATCTGTTGATATTGGCATGGTCTCGACCCGTTGATTAGTGACATGGTCTCGATCTGTTCAAGAGCCTCTGTTAGTCATCGGATCTCGGCACTTATTACGTCTAGAGCAGCATTTCCATCAATTCAATTCTGTATTGTGATAATTTCAGGTATAAGGTAGTCTAGTGTCAGCCTTGTCTCGTTGCAAGCTGCTTGCCGCTAGGGTTCCAATAATATTAGCGGATTTTAGTTGACTGTTGGCTCCTGTAAGAATACAAATCGGTTGAGTTTTGTTGTGAGCCTAGGTTGCTTCGAGCCAGCTGTGGTTTATGTGCGCTGATTTGCAGCTGCAGGAGGGGCTGGTTGAGTGGTCATCGCGTCTGGAGAACCGGGCTGTGGAAGTGGCGGACAACGGCGGCTACACCTGCCACTCCCGCAATAGCCACGGCCACTCAGCCGCGGACTACACCTTGCGATCACCCAAGCCTCCTGCCACTCCCATCAATATCACGGTATGATGAGTGGTCGCGGGTGACTGATGAGTGGTCATTAGTTGATATTAAGTGGCCTCAAGTCTATTATGAGTGGTCTCGAGTGGATGAAGAGACCGCCCTCCTTTTTTATTGAACTTTGTTGGCTTATTCTCTTCGTTTCCTGAAATTAAAATTACGTTTCTCCATTATTGGAATAACTCTGAATGGAGTTCTGATTCTATCTCTTTAAACATTTAATTTGTCCTCTCAAGGTGGTAAATTTAACGACGAGCAGCATGACATTAAAATGGACCTCACCGACGATGGATGCGCGTTTTCAGAATGATATTAAGACTTCGGGAAAACTCGCACAAAATCGAGCGGGATTAGCATAGTACGGCAGTAACCTGCATCACGACCAACACCACGAACAAAACCAACGCTATTCATACGATCAAAACAGGGACAGCAAGAGCTGCTCATACAGAAAGAGCGTAAAGATCATTCGTCAAAAACCAGACAGAGCTGGACTGATCCTTACCAGGATTGGACGATCAGTTCAGGAACAAAGCGTTCATTTCTCACGTATATTGTGCGTCACCAGCTCGCCGGCACCAATGAGGTCATGGTAAAGATAGCGTAATCTTAGCCTCCTTCTGTTTTATTTAGGTACCAATGTAATGGTAGGAGACAGGTAATTAAATGCTGGTAGTATACTCCGTAGAGTTTTCCGCTATGGATCCCAAAAAGGCAAAAACATTCATGGCTTTGTCGGACAATACAGTCATCTTACTTTATCCTTTCAGAAAGTAGGTTCCAAATTTTTTTAATAAATGGAGAAAAATGTGCTACCTGTGTCGAAAAAGTTTGCATTCGGTGTGGCCACATCTTCATTGATTTAGATTGAAAACAGTTTTCCCTTTGAGTGTGCGAATTGTTAATTTATTGAATATTTGTTACAAGTTATGTATTGGTTGAATCAACTATCAATTGTAGTCAACATGAAGTATTTTAAAGCACTTTTAATCATTGAGAGCGCGAACTCATTAGAACCTTTGTTGTGCGCGTGGTCAGACGCAGCGGGTGGGAGGGTCGGAGCTGCCCACTGCTACGCTGGACGACCTGGCGCCTGGCAGGTCATACAACGTACGCGTGCTGGCGAGCAGCGATGAGGGGACATCGCAGCCCTCAGCTGCCCTCACAGTTACCCTGCCTGGTGGGGGCGTCGCGGGGATGACGGGTGGCGTGACCATGGCGGGGGGAGGAGGTGCCTGGAGAGCTCCTCGACTCCTACTCCTTATTATGGCTGTCACAGGATCCGTACTTTTGGCTCTCAACTTGGCAATCATTATTTGTTTCGTCAAGAGACGGAACAGGGAGCAGCGGCAAGCAGGTGCGTCACTCAAGCCTCCCTGCTTTCTTACACCTGCGTAACAAATACCAGCGATTTATTTCATAGTAAATTACTTCGAATCAATTGAGTTAATAAATATATTTTTAATTCATGAATTGCATAAGAATTTATTAAAAAATCGAAATGAATTCTTCATGAATTGTGAGATTCATTATGAAGCATTTTTTATGTTAAATGAGGTCACCTTTATCGGACAGTTTCTGCAAAATAACGACATTGAAGAGTAAATTTAATGATTAATGCGTCTTGATAAGTGTCATTCTACAATAAAATTTTTAAGAAAACGCCTGTATTTCCGCCGTGGTCTTAGCATTATTATAATCAAACGCCTATATTTCCGTCATGATTCAACATCTGTGAGCATATGCCTCAATTTCCATAGTAAAATACTAATATTCATAAGCAAACGCCTTGATCTCCGTCGGGAAATTAATCTTCACTAAGCAATGCGCTTGAATATGTCGTGAAACTTGACGATCTTATGAACATTTCTGTTTTCATTCCTCATGAAATTTAAAACATTCTTACCGATATTTTCTGTTAAATCATTGTGTTTACCGGGCATATATTCGCTGTTGATTTAAATTTTACTCTGAAATATTCTTCAGCGCGCTACACTGTTGATCGCGGCTCTTGTTTAGGTTACTTCAATGTTGTCGTTCCTTCCCCAGCATCGTTCTTAAAGAGTGCCCCTCAAGTGTGTGCGGAGGGGGGGACTTGGGCTCGCCGCCCCTCGCCGGCACGATTGGGGCAGCACTCATGGAGGAGGCAGCAGACTCGTGCCCCACCAGCTTACAGGTGGGGCAGTTTGATTGTTATTTATTATGTTCCTTTATTGTTTTCCTTTATATTATTTAGTTTATAGCTGTGGCCCCTGGTGTTGGTTTTTGTTTCAAATTCTAGTGATCCTTCGGGGCCCTGTACAAACCATGAGTATGCTTGTATACTTCAATGAGGTCACCACGCAGATGACGATAACTGAGGCTTGGAAGCTTCATAATCTTCAATCTTTCTTCATAAGACTTGCCCTTTATTCCTGGAAATATCCTTGTTGCACGTCTTTGAACACTCTCAACTAAAATTTTGTCCTTTTCAAGTCTCGGTGACCACACAACGTTTCCAAACTCTAGGTTCGGGCGCACGACAGAGGTGAACAACAGCTTCATCATTTCTATATCTAGGTACTCGTAGGAGCGTCTGACCAGCCCAAGCAGTTTATTGGATTTATTAACTTGCGTTTCAAAATGCCTAGACACTTTTTGCTCCTTGTCGACACAATCTCCAAGATCTTTTTCCGCGCAAGACTTCTCAATCATAACCCTCTCATTGCAACCGTGTCTTCTCATACTGTAATCTTGCTGTTCATTGTTCTTGCCGAGGTGAAGTACTTTTCACTTGTCTGCATTGAAACGCAGCTGCCACGCATCAGCCCAGTCAACTAAACTATCAAGATCATTTTGCAGTTGCATTTTATTAGACGCATCCTTAACTGTATAATAAACTTTTGTGTCATCGGCATACATGGAGCACAGGCTTGACACTACTTCTGGTAGATCGTTTATAAAAGCGACAAACAAGACAGGCCCAAGAACGCTTCCTTGCGGTACGCCACTGCGCACAGTTACCCAGTCTGATACGGTTCCATTAATGCTGCCACGTTGTCTTCTGCCTACTAAGAAATTCCTGATCCATTGGAGTACATTTCCCTCTATCCCCAAAGAATTCACTTTAGGTAACAGTCACTCATGCTGAACACTATCAAATGCCTTGGCAAAATCGAAGTACAGTGCATCCACTGGCACCCTTTCGTCTAGCAGGCGAGTCCAATTCAAGGTAGACAGGAGATTAGTGGTGCATGATCTGCCAGCAATAAAACCATGCTGACAGTGTGATAGAAGATGGTTAACAGTAATGTGATAGATAATCCTATCCCTCATAACCGATTCCATCACCTTGCACACAACACTTGTGAGACTTACAAGACGGTAGTTACCGAGGTTCCTTCTGTCACCTTTTTTGAACAGGGGTGTCACTTGGGCTTCTTTCCAGTCGGCCGGCAAAGTCCCTTCGATTAAGGTTTTTTGAAAGAATACTGTTAAAGGGCCGGCCAGGACGGTTGCTAATTCGTTGAGTAATCTATTGTGGAAACCGTTTGATCCAGATGACTTGTTGGGATTCAGGGAGACAAGGCGCTTGAGAACCTCCTCTTCATGTATCTCAAAACTAGTTAACTTCGAATCCACTGGTCGCTCCTCAATAGCTGGAATACTGTTCCAAGTCCTCATCTGTGAAGACGCTGCTAAAGAACTGATTTATAACATTGGCCTTGCCCTCCTCAGAAGATATCTTCCGTTGATTTACATTCAAATCAGCAATACAGTCCCTTGACTTACACTTCGAACTAGCATACAAGAAGAAGGCTTTCGTTTTTTTTCGAGTTTTTGGCAACGTCTTTTTCGAAATTTTTGACTGCGGTGCGACAAGCTTTTTTAGCTTGATTTCGAGCTTTTGCACACAGGATACTCAGCATCGCTACGAGTTCGTACATAACGCTTGTAGGCTTCCTTATTTGCCTTTAGCTTTGCTTTAACCGTATTGTTCATCCACTGTGTTTTTCTGACTCCATTGAGCTTTATCTTAGGCACACACGTATCAACTGCAGACATAACTATGTTCTTGATGAATGACCATGACTCCACCACATTCATGTTCATAATATAGTCCGAAATGTTCGCTGCACTCACTGATTCACGAAGTTTAGCTAGCATAGTCGCCTTTCGTAAAGTTGAAACGTTCACGCTTCCGAGGCGTCTTTTCTGTATAGCACTTAATACTGAAAAACAATGACTGGTTGTGACTTTTGCCCAACGGAGCCTCGTGGCGAAGCTCTTCTACCATTGATTCTTCACTAGTAAACACTAGGTCTAGAGTATTTGGAGTCTGATTACCTCTAAAACGGGTGTGCTTTGTACGTGATGTGCTGGTATAAAAATTAGTCTCTCACAGACTTCATGAACAAGGATGAAGGGTGATTCTCATCCCTTGGAAAGGATTCATGTACCCAGTCTATTTCTGGATGATTAAAGTCACCAACGATTAACGTATGCGACCTGCTGAAAGTCATGCTTGGTAGAAGACTGTTCAGTATTTTATCGTTATCAGAGGAACTGTTGGTTGATCTATACAGGACACCTATTAGGAGGCTATCCCTGCTTTTTAGAGAAAGCTCACACCACACTGATTCTCTAGCTGATTGGTGCTCTGCTGATAACTTGTTGGGCCCCATAAAAGGTTCTAACCCACAGAGCCACACCTCTACTACACTGCTCTTCGTTTAAATTATGAAAGCAATCAAAACCTGGCAACTGAAATTCGACTGGTAAAATCCCCCCCCACCGTGTTTTTTGGGGAGTGTCTCTGTAATACAAATAATGTCTATACACTCGTTTCCGATCACAGTTAACAGTTCATTTCTTTTGCTCAAAATGGAGAGTTCGTGTAGAAACATTTCAATACTTTTTGTGCACTTCCATCTTGATGTATGAGTAAACTTTTTACCTTATTTACAGAACTGGATTTATATACAGTACATGATTTCCACCATTTAATTGTCTTTCATCTCCCTTGACTGTCGGCGAGCAGTCGGAGTCCTCGTGAGATCTTGAATGTTGTTGACATGATTTTCTGTGCTTCTGCGTCTGTTTCGCTCCTGCCATTTCTCGCGGAAATCCGCCCTCTCTAAAGGGGTGCAATCCTTGTTCACAATAACAGACTTGAATTCAACAGTATCTCCTAATTATTGTTGTGTAGACTGCGGCGGCGTGTGCGCCACGACAGAGTGTACTATGTGCGACACCGCTGCTCATGCACGAACACACCGTTGTATTTCTATACACACACATGTACGTACACACACAGTCCTCTTATCTTAAATGCGGGAGATTGCTAGATTACAGGTGAAAGAGAGCATGAGTCAGACGAGTGGTAGGGGTAACTGACAGAGATCAAACCTGTTATTTTAATATCTTCATTTTTCAATGAACTCCGATAATTTTCGAATATATTATTGCTGTTTAGCGCCACATTTACTGCAACTTCCAGATTGTCAACGAATTCTTTTAAATGTCCTCATTCCACACCTTCCAAGCATCAACTTGTACCAGTCTCTTTTAGTCTTTTGACAGTGTTTTCACTTATTATACAAAATATTGTAATATCTACTGCAAAATTCTACAAATTTCCATTCTCTGACCAAATTATCATGTTTCTATCCAGTATCACATTGGGGATGTAATATGCTATAATCACCACCGAAAATTACCTTTATAAAGAATATCTGTTCCATCGAATATCTAATAAACTCCATCGATTTCGTATAATCTGAGCAAACTGCTTATATATGTACTCACACTGCCATCTGCTCGGCATTCTGTGCATTGGAGAAACAACTGCTAAGATTGAAGCTCAATGCAGTAGAGAATGTATTTACATATAGTTGATTGAACCTTCGCCAATGCCCTCGATTTAGTAATCGCAGTTTGTTTCAAATATTGAGTCGTACAAGAAAAAAAAATTTCCCACAACAACCATTATTCAGATTTTTACGTTGGAATTCTACAAGATTTCTTTTCTGAAATGAAATACCTGCTTTACAGCAATCCTCATCCGATTGGCAGGTTCTGCTGGCGACACTATAACTTTTTCGAAAGTATAGACCCTGGATGAGAAAGATATATTGTCTCTTTGCACTTGAGTAGATGTTGGGGCAGCTGTGTTGTGCGTTGCTCTATTCTTGAAAAAATCCGTTTTCTTGCGTGTGACTTAAATTCAAGTATTATCTTTTAAGTCGCAACTTTGGCTGAGAAATTTTACCTAGATCCGTGTCTACCGCCAGATTACCATGTTTCATTCCAGTGCAGCGAACAAATGAAAAGCTATAATATTTTATAGTCACAAAAAACAACGAATTACCTTCTTTTATGGAGTTTCATTGCAATGGCACAGAAACTTTGCTGCAATGTGAACAATTTGAATGTCAAGAGGTTCTGATCATGAGTAAACCGTCGCTCAAAAGTGTATAAAAACCGTGAAATTTATTCATAAGATATGGGAATTTACATTATGCATTATTACATATATGTGAAATAGGTCATTAAGACGGCAGTTTTCCGTGTTGGGTGGAAGCACATCAACTGATGGGCAAAAATCAATGTTATGCGATTCACTATTTTAAAAGATCCTCTATTCTTCCACGTATTCGTGTGGTTACTTGATGAAGTGGACATTTTTTAAAGACCATTTCAAGCTGTAAAAACTTTTCAATAGAGCCTTTTTAGAAAGTAGATTTAGAAATCTAATAATTGTAGCTTCACTATTCAAGCTGCCTGTGTAACTTACTTCAATGATTTTCAGTAATCAACAATCGAGATTTAACTCTGAAAGATATAAACATTTGTCTCAGCATTTTTTCTTCTACTGCGACAGCACTTCGAGAAATAGCGTAGTTAGTGTCAAGATATTTTCTCTTGTTCAGTAGTTATACTACGGCAGCGAACAAATTGAGCAGTGCTTGCGGACCACCGAGGCGAGGCCTGCGGCCCCTATTACATTTTTGCCTCTCCATGAGAGAGATAAAGTCGTCCATTGAACGTTCAGTGGACATACGAAATCGTTGAAACAGTGGCGGTGTTTTAACGTAGGATAATGGTCTACTGTAGTAATGATTCTTCCTTGAATATTATTGTAAATATGTTTAAACTATTATAATAAAAATGTTTTGAACTATATTTTCAATACTAAACAGTAGCTGGTGAGATTTAGTGAGTCTTTGTCCACATAACGAGACACTTTTTGCCCTTTGTATGGGCCATCCTTACCCAATTAGGCTTGGCCTAAAGGTGTATCGTTTGATAATGTAATAATAATCGGGCTATACGCGCTGATAAGTGTGTGATAAGCTATTTGGACAGTGTGACCGATTCATTTTTCTGTACTGATGAAATTATCTTGTGTTCGACAGTAAACACTCACTAACAAATTGTAGTAGCCCCTTAAGTGTTGGTCTGTATTTCACGTGTATCTCCCTCAACTACCACAGTAGGTATCACGTGGCATTATTATATACCAACAAATAGTCGCACTTTATTATTTCCCGCCATTAATTCTACGGCCAAAAGCGTGGCCATGTATTCGGCGGGGTTTGAGGTGGAGGCTCGATATGAGCGCACGCCCGAGGGACAGGACTTTCATAGTTACTTCAAGTAGTATATTAATGATGCAATTACGTCATATTATTCTCTCACCCTTCAAAAATTTAAGCACGTGCTTATTAGAACAGCAGTGGGTGGAAATATGACCTGAATATTACGCTGTACGCGTCCACCGCTGCTGAGGGTGGTAGCTCGTCAGTACCAGACCGCAACGCTGGCTTTCTTTTCCTCGTTGACACTCGACCTGGTTTGCAGAAATTTCCTACGACGACTTGCATATTTTGATTTTTCGTAGTTATGAGGCATTTTTGGTTTGAATTCATTTCTAATTGGCCCATAATTGTTGGGCTACTTGCGAAATAACCTCCAAGCTGAATCTTTTAGCTTTAACTATTCATATTTTCTATATATATCCCACATATATTTCTTCTATTTATATCTCGGTTTGTTTCGACCACTATTAACAGTCTGAGCACTAATTCATGTATACAATGCTAAATAGCCTGGGTTATATCTTTTACCAGGCCTTGGTCTTTTCCTGGATCTGCGTGTGGAAATGAGAGTTGAAGCTATTAGGTACTATTAGCAAATTTGTATATACGCTACATCACCGTCACCAGTGGAACAGTCATTCTTCGACCGTAGTGTTTCATAACTCATTTTTAATCCCTCAATAAGGATATCCGATCTATCGACGAGAGATTTTCGGACCAGTTGGCGCAGGCACAATTAGCGGTAGATTTTTTTCTTGCGATCTGCATACACGAAGACAGCTCGTGCACTTTCTTGTTTGGATGCCAACGATTGCCAAAATTCCCCAAAGAAAGAAAAATCGTAGGTAGCCCTTGCCAAATGAAACTACGTATGAATTCTTTAATGTCTAATGTAACATTCTCCAGCCTCTAGTTCCCAAACCTTTATATGCGCAATACTTGTTAAAAATGTTTCAAATAGATTTTCGGACCAGTTGGCGCAGGCACAATTAGCGGTAGATTTTTTTCTTGCGATCTGCATACACGAAGACAGCTCGTGCACTTTCTTGTTTGGATGCCAACGATTGCCAAAATTCCCCAAAGAAAGAAAAATCGTAGGTAGCCCTTGCCAAATGAAACTACGTATGAATTCTTTAATGTCTAATGTAACATTCTCCAGCCTCTAGTTCCCAAACCTTTATATGCGCAATACTAGTTAAAAATGTTTCGAATTTTAGTGCCATGTTCTTTACTGCAGCTCCTGAGTGTTTCTCTTGCTGAAAATTTTTTTATTTGGTTGTGAGTGGGGCGCTTGTTCTCACCAAGGTCCTCAGTCACAAAATGACAACAGAAGATTTATTGAAACGATGTAATTATAACTTAAATCTGACAAATATTGCGTTAATTCAAGGAAATTGCCCTGCACGTGTGGTTTTTTTACCATAACAAGTATGATTGAGGTGTGCACGGTATATTGATGGGACGCATACCGAAGGCCAGCTCCGCCCAACTTCACATTTTAATCAAATTCCTATCCGTGGATAAGAACGCTATAGGAAATAGCAGCCTATGAAGTCGAGTTCTTAAAGCCATAACACCGTATAACACAGCCATAACGCCACAGCGTTAGCATGCCCAAGTTAAGCGTGGTCATACTGCATCTGGCCAAACCTATAATTCCCGCCCAACCTCTTCTGGCCTAGCCTACACACGTTGCAACTTTCACCACGCAAAACGAACCTGAGTTCACCTAACCTAACCTCATTGGCTAGTGGACGTTGACAGGAGGGGCAAGTGAGAATGTAGAGCCAGCCATTGGCTGCAAGAAGGTTGTGAGTCGGGGCAGCGTGAATAGGTTAGGCCAGAAGATGTTAGGCCACAGTAGGTGAGGACGGTTGCAGAACTGCCTGCTTATGAGCAAGCATGATGAAGTTTTGGCTGAAGACCAACGGCGCTATTATCTTTAAGCAGTGTATCACTGGGGCGGATTACGGTATTCCAGCGTAGACTGCGGCTGCTATAACTGAGGTTGAGTAAAGTTATTGTATGCTGAGGCTGATTGTTAGCTCCGTGGCTAATTTATGAGTAAAATTTGTGGATCACGGCTGCGCCCTCTATATTGGTCAGCGGAGAGAAAACAACAGCCGTGCACATCTCAAAATAAAGTTGCACGCTTCAGGAACATTGGCGTGCAACATTTCCTTCATGTTTACGGTTTTAATACTAGGATTACATATTTTATTGTAATGGCCGTAGTTCATGAATAATTAATTGTTTTATTATTCAGAATTTCAGACTGTTAATCCTATACAAGTGTAGTTAGTTATGACGAAAATACTTAAAGTAAAGGTAGGCGAAGGAATGCATCATGGAAAATTCGGCCTTTTATAGTTTGGATTTCCATGTATGACTACTATTGACTAGTGCCTAATATTGTTAAATTTTATTCATTGCTTTCGTTATATTGTCTGACTTTGCTGCGTATTTATTACTGGTGCCACATTTTCCTCAGTATCATTGCTTTATTTTCATGATGATGTCTGTAATGATTTTTGGTTCTAGAAATTTTGAAGCAGATGTTCTGGCAACATCGACCAAAGTATTAGAAGGACTTGTCTTACGGCTTGGCCATTCGTTGATTCTTACTAAAGCCAGCCGCTTGTCTTCTTGCTCTTGGTAAGCGCTAGGTTATCTAATGTGTAATAAAATAACTGCGAGAATATGTTCAGAATATTGTTGTACTCATCTAGTTATTAGTGATTAATTAATTTAATGAATTTTCGTGTTCATTTGTAGGAGAACTTCCCTCCTCTGTTCTGCTGTCTACTGTTCTACTTTAATAAACTTGGAACTTGGACCCAGTCTAATGACATTCACCCATTGGAAGTTACCGTCAAGGAATGAATAAACTCGTCCGTTTGAACCTGAACTAATAGAAACATTACAATGTCCTTAGTTCTGATCCACAGATGGGACTCTGGAGCAGTAACCCCTTGGACACTGGCCCGTGGCCTCCTCCTGGATGACGTATTCTACCACGACCGCGACAGGCATTGCGGACGTGTCTTGCAGGTACGGCAGATTCGTCTGGCAGTCATCCTCCAGGAGACCTGAGGTATAATAATGAAATACACAAATATAGTATTCGCTTTCCGTGACAATCAAAGTAAACCGTATAACTTTGTTATTATTGTGGTGTTCTAGACGTTTTAATATAGTAAGCGAGTTACACGATCGGGTGACCAAAACATTGTAATATTTTCACCAGAATAAATTGCAGGATTTTAGGTCAGCAATACGAGAGCATAGTGTAAACTGCGATGTATCAAAACTATTTGCATAAAATAGTCACTACTTACAGCGTAAGTTGCTCATATGAGACATGCTCGTGTGAGACATGCTCGTGTGAGACGCGCGCATGTGAGACCCGCGCGTGTGAGACATGCTTAAACAAGACATTTATGCGCATGTGTGACTTGTTCATGAGAATGACATATTTATTTGTGTGACATGATTATGTGTGCGACATGATTATGTGTGCGACATGGTTATGTGTGCGACATGATTATGTGTGTGATATGATTATGTGTAAGATATGTTCATGTACGTAAGTTAGCGTCATGCTCCGAGGGGCCCGCAAACACGGTAATCAGGATCCCTGCAGCTCCTCCAGAGCGCGATTACGATGGGCGCCGTGGAGCTCCAGACACGTCCTGCCTGCGTGGCACGGCCTCAAGTTGGTCAAGATGCCCTTCATTGACGCGCAGTGTTGCAGTTTGTCATGAAACAATGCCAATATATTGACCATAAGTACCGATGTGTGTATATCTAGATTGCGGAGAGCCCACAAAAGTATGCCTGGAGAGAAATAAAACTGAAAGAAAATTTATCAACATGCATGCTCGGATTAATCGGCGATGAAACTCTACAAAGGTGATTTCACATGACCTTGTTAATTTTCGCTAGTTTCGTAGTACCGTTGGCATTTCAACTATGCAAAAGGAAAGAAATAATCCGTGGCATAAAAGCAATGTGAATACCATTAAATTGTTTGTACGGCGTACTTACAAAGCTGACTTTGGCTTGCAAGGCAGCTCACGCTGTGACAGTACTGGAACGGAACTTCTCCGCGATTGCCAGCAAGTCGACATCAGTGCATGAGTTCGAACGCAAAGCGCTACCGAAAGACTCATAAGGCCCTCAGTTCTGAACTAATTTGCATGAAATTCGGAAAATATTAACTATTAGCCATACGCCGCAATAAGAATTTTTAAAGATTTCCAAGCCTCTTCTTTTTAAAATAAAACGTGCAAATGAAACATTTGCTCACTCGAACCGCTCAGTGACAAATCCCTCAATTCTGACGAGATTATTAGACGAACACAGCGAAAGAAATTATTGCATCTTTTACGTTTAGTTGTTTTCAATTAAAACAAGAAAAACTTCAGTGCTACCAGAATACCAATCCTATCCTAACTTATTTTAACCTAACCTAATTTTCCTTATTACATAAATCAAATCTGCAATGAGATCTCGCGCGGCTTATTATTAATTATTAGTTAGGTTCCAAATTCCATGCAAATTAGTTCTGAATTGAGGGACTTATGAGCTGTTCGAATGCGTTCGTTTGAATTGACAATGTTGAAAATTATTTTTATTTAAATAATATACATCGCAACAGTCAGAAGACAGGTGAGAGCTAGATGAATATTGCTTTACTTTACTTCATTTATACAAATTTGTTGAGTTAACTGAGGAGGTTAGTCGCTTTGTTATAAACTCCTTCATAGACTCGATACTTTGCTAGAGAACTGCTTATTATTGAAAGTGCAGTCCAGTACTATATAAGTAAGACATGACGAAAGCAAATAATCAGCTTTGAACTCACTGGGTCCAATAAAGCCATGATGCCATTGTCTCCGACTGAAAAAATCTCTGAATCACTTTCATAAAGTTTCTAGACGTCATCAAAAAAAACTGATTCTCTCATTAACTATTTCAAATATCGAATAGTTTTTGTGTGGAAAGATTAATCGGAAAATTGCGATAAGAGTCAATTGTTGATTTTTTACAATGAAATTCATGTAGTGTATCAGAATTAAAGGTTTTCACCGCTCATGAAGTTTGACAATCACTTATGCTGCTCAAATGGATAATCAATTCGTTATAAGAAATGCCCCTGTTAACTCGGGGGGAGGTTCAAGTTTGCTAAATCCACTCAAATTGTAAATGGCATTCAATCTTGTATGAGTGACTACTTGTAAAAATTTAGTGTAGGTGAAATGTACAGATCACTCATCTCGAAGTTGAGTTTTCATGACCAGTTTGCCAACTGAAGAACTGTTGAGGTTGCGCTGAAATTCTTGTGGCAAGTTCTCCATGCTTCCATCTTAACCGCAATCGGGTTTTAGTGTCATGCTACAACCTCGGATGCAAATGATTTCTGCCCTTCAGCTTCATTCTGCTAATGATTTTTTAAGTGACTTCCATCAAACATACGCCGCGATTATTTTACCATGCATTAATATAGATTGTTTCCTTTCAAATGCAGTCTTCAAACGCGTTATTGCGAAATAGTATCCTAGTTAGTGTGGGACACGCTCCAAACATTTCATTTCAACACAATGGATTTTTGAACGTATGCATGCAGCCACGCAATTTAAACATGCAATTTTCTTCATAGCGGAGCAACAATTTCAAAGAATACTGAAGTCAACGGGTTTTCGTTCACCTTGTGTTCAGTAGTTCTCGTGCGGTCACGAATTCTCTGCCCTAAAACTACTCGGCCCGCAGCTCCTGCGTCTTCCTGGTCTTTATTTGTGGCCCTACTCAAGAGGGTATTATTGTACAAGAAATAGGTGATGATATTGATATTTCTGCGCTCCAACTATGGACGGATTAGTGTTCACAGTTGATTAACCGGAATTCAGATACGAAGACTTGCATGTTTTAATTCAGTACAGTTTTGAGTCATAATTTCTTTATAATTCATTTTAGTTTTTTCATGTACATCTCAGCTTAGGAAAATGATTCCACCGAGCACAAATTAATTTACAGTATACATCTTCTCTTCGTGTTTTGAGATAGGTTACAGCCTGCACAATATGAGCTTTCAGATTTGCAGCGCGGTGACCCCAGAAGCNGATTTCCAAGCCTCTTCTTTTTAAAATAAAACGTGCAAATGAAACATTTGCTCACTCGAACCGCTCAGTGACAAATCCCTCAATTCTGACGAGATTATTAGACGAACACAGCGAAAGAAATTATTGCATCTTTTACGTTTAGTTGTTTTCAATTAAAACAAGAAAAACTTCAGTGCTACCAGAATGCCAATCCTATCCTAACTTATTTTAACCTAACATAATTTTCCTTATTACATAAATCAAATCTGCAATGAGATCTCGCGCGGCTTCTTATTAATTATTAGTTAGGTTCCAAATTCCATGCAAATTAGTTCTGAATTTAGGGACTTATGAGCTGTTCGAATGCGTTCGTTTGAATTGACAATGTTGAAAATTATTTTTATTTAATTAATATACATCGCAACTGTCAGAAGACAGCTGAGAACTAGATAAATATTGCTTTACTTTACTTCATTTTTACAAATTTGTTGAGTTAACTCAGGAGGTTAGTCGCCTTGTTATACACTTTTTCATGGGATCGATACTTGGCTAGAGAACTGCTTATTAATAAAAGAGATATCCAGTACTAAGTAAGACATGACGAAAGCAAATAATCATCTTTGAACTCACTGGGTCCAATAAAGCCATGATGCCATTGTCTCCGACTGAAAAAATCTCTGAATCACTTTCATAAAGTTTCTAGACGTTATCACGAAAAATTGATTCTCTCGTTAACTATTTTAAATATCGATTAGTTTTTGTATGGAAAGATTAATCGGAAAATTGCGATAAGAGTCAATTGTTGATTATTTACAATGAAATTCATGTAGTGTATCAGAATTCAAGGTTTTCAACGCTCATGAAGTTTGACAATCACCTATGCTGCTCAAATGGATAATCAATTCGTTATAAGAAATGCCCCTGTTAACTCGGGGGGAGGTTCAAGTTTGCCAAATCCACTCAAATTATAAATGGGATTCAATCTTGTATGAGTGACTACCTGTAAAAATTTTGTGTAGGTGAAATTTCCAGATTACTCATCTCGAAGTTGAGTTTTCATGACCAGTTTGCCAACTCAAGAACTGTTGAGGTAGCGCTGAAATTCTTGTGGCAAGTTCTCCATGATTCCAATTTAACCCAAATCGGGTTTTAGTGTCATGCTACAACCTCGGATGCAAATGATTTCTGCCCTTCAGCTTCATTTTGCTAATGATTTTTTAAATGACTTCCATCAAACAAACGCCACGATTATTTTACCGTGCATTAATATAGATTGTTGCCTATCAAATAAAGACTGCCAACGGACAATTGCATAGTGGAATCCATATTTAATGTGGGATCCGTTCCAAACATTTCAATGCAATAAAATAACATTTTTGTACGTATGCATAGCGGCCACGCAATTTAAACTTGCGATTTTCTCCATAACAGAGCAACAATTCCAAATAATACTGAAGTCAACGGGTTTTCGTTCACCTTGTGTTCAGTAGTTCTCGTGCGGTCACGAATTCTCTGCCCTAAAACTACTCGGCCCGCAGCTCCTGCGTCTTCCTGGTCTTTATTTGTGGCCCTACTCAAGAGGGTATTATTGTACAAGAAATAGGTGATGATATTGATATTTCTGCGCTCCAACTATGGACGGATTAGTGTTCACAGTTGATTAACCGGAATTCAGATACGAAGACTTGCATGTTTTAATTCAGTACAGTTTTGAGTCATAATTTCTTTATAATTCATTTTAGTTTTTTCATGTACATCTCAGCTTAGGAAAATGATTCCACCGAGCACAAATTAATTTACAGTATACATCTTCTCTTCGTGTTTTGAGATAGGTTACAGCCTGCACAATATGAGCTTTCAGATTTGCAGCGCGGTGACCCCAGAAGCATGCAATGTCAGGCCTTGTGCATAGATCAGCTGCTATCATATCACATTCAAAGTGGACATCAACATAACAAGTATATTCCGAGTGAACATTGTGGGTGTATGTGCGACTCCACTACTCATGCACGAACACACCATTGTATTTCTATGCATACACATGCACGTACACACACAGTCCTCTTATCTTAAATGCGGGAGATTGCTAGATTACAGGTGAAAGAGAGCACGAGTCAGACGAGTGGTAGGGGTAACTGACAGAGATCAGACCAGTTATTTTATATCTTCATTTTTCAATGGACTTCGATAATTTTCGAATGTATTATTGCTGTTTAGCTCCTCATGTATTTCACTTTCTAGATTGTTAACGAATTCTCTTAAATTTTCTCATTCCTCACCCTCCAAGCTTCCACTTGTACCAGTCTCTCTCAGTCTTTTGCTTGTGCTTTCACATAATGTAATATTTTTAAAACTATTGTAATATCTACTGCACAATTCTACTAAGTTCCATAACTCTGACCAAATTATCATGTTTTAATTGAGCAACACATAAAAGATATAATATGCCATAATCACCACCGAAAATTACCTTTTTTATGGAATATCTGTTCCGTCTAATATATCATAAACTCTATGTAGTATAATCTGAGCAAACTGCTTATATATGTACTCACATTGCCATCTGCTCGGCATTCTGTGCATTAAAGAAACAACTGCTAAGGTTGAAGCTCAATGTAGTGGAGAATTTATTTACATATATTATATATAGTTGATTGAACCTTCCCTAAGGCCCTCGATTTAGTAAACGCAGTTTGTCTCAAATGTTGAGTCGTACAAGAAAAATAAGATTCCCCACAACAACTATTAATCAAATTTTTGCGTTAGAATTCTCCAAGATTTATTTTTCTGTAATATAGTACCTGCTTCACTGCAGTCCTCATCCGATTGGCAGGTTCTGGATGAGAAAGATATGTTGTCTCTTTACACTTGAGCTGTGTTGTGCGTTGCTCTAGTCTTGAATAAATTATTTTTCTTGCGTGTGACTTCTATTCGCGTATTATCTTCTAAGTCGCTACTTTGAGTGGGAAATCTTACCTAGATCCATGTCTGCTACCAGATTACCATGTTTCAACCCAGTACAGCGAACAAATATAAATCCATAACATTTTACAGTTACCATAAAAAATAGCAATGAATTACCTAGCTTCTTTTATGAAGTTTCGTTGCAATATAATGGCACAAAAACTTTGTTCCAATGTAAACAATTTTGAATATCAAAAGGATTTTCATGAGGAAACGATGGCTCATAATTGTGTAAATACCGTGAAATATGCCTTATTTCAAGTAGAAATTTACCTAAAGCATTATTACATTTATTTGAAATAGGTCATTAAGACGACAGTATTTCGTGTTAGGTGGGGGTGTAAGCGCGACGGCTTTACCTGCCGCTCATACTTCAGCGTGGACCAGACAAACGAAACTTTATCCATGCAGGGAAGGAAACTTTGGTAGTCTGACGATTTATTGGTAACACAGGCACTGGTAAGAACATAAAATAAACTCGAAATGAACCCAAAAACCCAGCGAATGGCTCGTACTGAACCTATTGTTCGTAGTTAACCAATAAGATTCTGCAAACAAAAATAATAAATAAACTTAAGATAAGGCTATAATACTTAACTTTAAATATTCCAAACAAAATAATTTCAATTCACAGATATTACAGCACAAATTTAAATCCCACAATATACCTATTCACAAATATCACTCACAAATTTGCATGTCACAATATAGGCACTTATCACAAAAAAATTCACCAACAGTGAAGCGCAAAGTGCTTCACGACTAACAGAATGGTGCTTCCTAACAGAAGCTTCGGCAGAAAGGCTTCTGCACGACTAACAGAAGTGACGCGCTTCGGATGATCAAGAAGAACACACTTTTTTCTCCAATGAAAATGCTAGTAAAGATCGAAAGACAAAAACATTAATGGAAAAAATGAGTATAAATTTAACAGAACAAATACAAGAATAACTGTTGAATGATCGCAAAAAATGACAAGGGAAATCGCGGTACAAAAATTAGAGACGCATGAGGCGCGGCTACAGGGGCACATCAATTGATGACGAAAATCGATATGTGAGCCGCTATTTCAAAACATGCTATATTCTTCCACGCATTCGTGTTGTTACTTGATGAAGTGGACATTTTTCAAAGACCACTTAAAACTAAAAACTATCCACAATTCAAGCTACTAGTTGAACTTGCTTCAATGATTTTCAGAATTCAACACACTCAATCGAGACTGAACTCTGAAAAAATAAACATTATTCTCAGCATTTTTACTTCTGCTGTGACCGTAATTTGAGAAATAGCGTAGTTAGTGTCAAGATATTTTCTCTTGTTCAGTAGGTATGATATGGCGGCGAATAAATTGAGCAGTGTGCTAGCCACGGATGCCACAGCGGCGACGCCTATTACATTTTTGCCTCTCCATGAGAGAGATATATGTAGATATTTTTTAACGTTAAATAGACGAATGAAATCGTTGAAACTCTGGCGTTGTTTCACCGTCATGGCCTGGACGGTAATGGCCTAGTGTTGATTCTTCCTTGATTATTATTATTCAAATATTTTGAACTAATGTATTCAAAACTAAACATTAGCTGGTGAGATTTAGTGAGTCTTTGCCCAAATATCGATTCACTGTCTCTATTTGGAAAGTGTGACCGATTAATTTTTCTGTAATGATGAAATTATCTTGTGTTCGACAGTAAACACTCACTAACAAATTATAGTAGCTTCTTGAGTGTTAGTCTTTCACGAGGATCTCCCTCAATTATCAAAGCGGGTATCACGTGACAATAATATATAACACAAATAGTCGTACTTTATTACTTCCTGCCATTAGGTCTTCGGCCAAAAAAGTGGCCATGTATTCGGCGGGGTTTGAGGTGGAGGCTCGATGAGCGCACGCCCGAGGGAGAGGACTTTCATGGTTACGACAAGTAATATATTAATAATGCAATTATGTCAGATTATTCTCTCATTTTCCAAAAATTTAAGCACGTGCTTATTAGGACAGCAGTGGGTGGTAATATGGCCTGAATATTACGCTGTACGCGTCCACCACTGCTGAGGGTGTTAGCTCGTCAGTACCAGACTGCAACGCTGGCTTTCTGCAGGCGTCGAATTGCGTTGCGTAAACGGCGCTGTGAGGTACTCGTGTAAACAATGTTCGCGTAATATAATAAGCTTTTGTAAAATATTTATGTATGTGAGTTTCAAATTATGTTAACCCTACGTTGACACTCAACCTGCAGTTTTCAAAAATTTTCTACGACGACTTGCATAATTTGATTTTTCGTGGTTATGAGGCATTTTTGGTTTGAATTCATTTCCAATTTGCCCATAATCGTTTGGCTGCTCGCGAAATAATCCCCAAGCTGAATTTTTTAGCTTGGGGATTATTGTATTGACAGTATTGTATTGTAACATACTCCAGCCTCTAATTCCCAAACCTTGATATTTTCAATAATGGTTGAAAAGTTTCGAAATTTAGACATGTTTTTAACGGCAGTTCTTGAGTATTCCTCTTGCTGAAAACAGCATTTTTTATTTGCTTGCGAGAGGAGCTCTTGTCCTCACCAAGGTCTTCAGTTATAAAAAACAACGGAAGATTGTAATTGAAACCATGCAATTAGAAGTAAAATCTGACAAATATTGCGTTAATTCAAGGAAATTGCACTGCACGTGTGGTTTTTTCCTTTTTTTTGCCACAATGAGTCTGATTGAGATGTGCATGGTATACTGATCAGTAGAGAGAAAACAAAAGCCGAGCACATCTCATAAATAAATTCGCACGCTTCGGGAACATTTGTTTGCAAAATTTACCTTCATGTTAGCAGTTTTAATACATGAATTACCTATTTTTTCTTAATGACCACAGTTCATGAAGAAATAATTTTTTTATTATTCAGAATTTAAGTCTGTTACTCCTTTACGGGTGAAGTTAATTATTGCGAAAATACTGATGGTAAAGATAGGCGAAGGAATGTATTATAGAAAACTCTGCCTTTTCAATTTTGGATCTTCATTTATGATTGGTGCCTCTTACTGTTCAATTTTATGTGTTAGATTCGTGATGTTGTCTTGCTTTGCTGCGTATTTATTACTGGTGCCACATTTTCCTCAGCATCATTGCTTTATTTTCATGACGATGTCCTTAGTTCTGATCCACAGATGGGACTCTGGAGCAGTAACCCCTTGGACACTGGCCCGTGGCCTCCCCCTGGTTGACGTATTCTCCCACGACCGCGACAGGCATTGAGGACGTGTCTTGCAGGTACGTCAGATACGTCTGGCAGTCATCCTCCAGGAGACCTAAGGGCTAAGGTATAATATTGAAATACACAATATAGGAGACCTAAGGTATAATAATGAAATACACAAATATAGTATTCGCTTTCCGTGACAATCGAAGTAACCCGTATAACTTTGTTAATATTGTGATGTTCTAGACGTTTTAATTAGTAGGCGAGTTACGCAATCGGTTAACCAAAACACTGGAATATTTTCACCAGAATAAATTGCAGGAATTAGGCAAGCAATACGAGAGCATAGTGTAAACTGCGATGCATCAAAACTATTTGCATAAAATAGTCACTACTTACAACGGTTTGCACTTCCTTTCATATTAGAGATTATATTATTGATGAGGGACGAAATATAATTGCAAGTTTTATTGAAGAAGACTTACAGAAGAAGAAAGCGACGGTGGTGCCGGGCACGAAGCGACGTTGGTGCAACTGCCATGAGTGCTGAGTAGCTTCTACCGTACAAGTTGTGCCGCTTGTTTGGAACATCGAAATGTAGTTAGCCAGTGTATTTCCTGCTGGGCTTCATAGATCGGCTCTCAACCTTCAGTTCTCAATGGCCTGGAGCGTAGTCCGTTATGCGTTGGCCGAAAATAATATTGAAACTTACCCGTCGGCATCAAATACTTTTTCAAGAAACGCAGATCGGCGGTAAAAGTGAGGGAAAAATCCCTACGAATGAAATGTGATAAAATCATAATCGGGATTTGCAACATACTCGAAGATCACACCACCTCGAAAAGTAGGTTGCATATATCTTCCCACCCCGATCAGGTTGCACACATCACCCCACCTGGAAGAGTAGGCTGCACACATCACTCTATCTGGAAGAGTAGGTTGCATACATCTCCCTACCTGGAAGAGTAGGTTGAACACATCACCCTACCTTGAAGAGTAGGTTGCATACATCACCCTACCTGGAAGAGTAGGTTGCATACATCACCCTACCTGGAAGAGTAGGTTGCATGCATCACCCTACCTGGAAGAGAAGGTTGCAGTAGTCGAAGTGGCCAAACTCGGTGGCGTTGAGGAACCAGCGGGGACTGGGTGGATCGAGTGCTCTGTAGAAGCGCATGTTGCTCATGTCTGCCGGAGTTCGGTTATGATTATGCTTAAAATTAACCTAATTAATTTTAATCATAATCATAATTTTAATTAAAAAATTATGCTTAAAAAAGAGCATGGCAGCATTGTATAGTAAAGTTCGCTTTGAAGTTAAGCCAACTCTGGCCAGTCGTGAATTGCCGCAAAGCTTGTTACTTGAGTTGTCTCATTAACAAACGGGTCCGACCCTTAATCCTCGATGCAAAGCGTTATCACTTCCGTCAGTTGGCTCGATTTATACCTCTTTCGCACTAGCACTATGACCTCGACTTACGAATTCGTTTATTACCTAATGTAAAATCTACACAGTATTTCCGATGATTCGGCAAGAGATATTTACACAAACAGATATTTGTTTCGTATTTTGTCAGATTTACTCGATTATTTTGAAATTTAAAACATTTTTTTGTATACCTACGTTCAAGTTTCAAGGTTAGCATTTTCGAATTTATTGCAGAAATCACTAGGAGTTTATTGAAGGTTATACACACCTACATAGCCTCGCTATTTGGCTAGAGAACTGCTTACTTATAAAGGAAAAATCCAGTACTAAGTAAGACGTGACGAAAGCAAATAATCATCTTTCAACTCACTGGTCCAATAAAGACATCATGCCATTGTCACCGACTGAAAAAATCTTTAAATCACTTTCACATAGTTTCTAAACGTTATCACAAATAACTGGTTCTCTCGTTAGTTATTTTAGATATCGAATATTTTTTATGTAGGAAGAGTAATCTGAAATTGTTATGAGTTAATAGTTGATTTTTTATATTGAAATCCAAGTGGCGTATAAGAATTTAAGGTTTTCATCACTCGTAGAGTTTGACAATCACCAATGCTGCTCAAATGAATAATCAATTCGCTATAAGAAATGCCCCTGTTAACTCGGGGTAGTTCAAGTTTGGCAAATCCACTCAAATTTTAAATGTATGAATGAATACTTGTCTGAATGAATATGTATGTATATGAATGAATGAATGAATATTGTCTGAATGAATCTTGTATGAAATTCCAAGATTACTAATCTCGAAGTTGACAGTTTTGATGACCAGCTTGCCAACTCAAGAACTGTTGAGGTAGCGCTGAAATTTTTGGGGCAAGTTCTCCTCATTTCCAACTTACCCCTTATCGTTTTCGTTTCATGCTACAACCTCGGATGCTAATGATTTCTGATTTGATGCCTTCCATCAAACATAAGCCGCGATTATTTTACCATGCATTAATATAGATTGTTTCCTTTCAAATGCAGTCTTCAAACGCGTTATTGCGAAATAGTATCCTAGTTAGTGTGGGACACGCTCCAAACATTTCATATCAAAACAATGGCATTTTTATACGAATGCATGCAGCCACGCAATTTAAACATGCAATTTTCTATATAACGGAGAAACAATTTCCAAGAATACTGAAGTCAACGGGTTTTCGTTCACCTTGTGTTCAGTAGTTATAAGGAACACGTAAAACGTTTCATCCGGGACCCGAGGAAGGGGTGATCTGCCTAGCGTTGACTCAGAGACGGAGGACGACGAAGGCGGCGCATCAGCGTGACCGTGGACTAAGAAGTCCTAAACTCATCATGAGGTCTCGTGTGGTCACGAATTCTCTGCCCTGCAACTACACAGCTCGCAGCTCGTGCAGCTTCATAGTCTTTATTTGTTGCCCTAACCAAGATGGTATTATTGTACAAGATATAGGTGAAGATAATGATATTTCGGCGCTCGGACTAAGGACGGATTAGTATTCACAGTTGATTTACCGGAATTTAGATACGAAGACATGCATGTTTTAATTTTTAACAGTTGCGAATCACAATTTGTTTTTAATTCAATTTAATTATAATTCCTTTACATCTCAGCTCACGGATATAATTCCACAAAGCTCAAATTAATTTACAGTATACATCTTCCTTTCGTGTTTTGAAATGGGTTACAGTCTGCCCAATATGAACTTTCAGATTTGCAGCGCGGTAGCCCGAGAAGCATGCAATGTCAGGCCTTATACATCGATCAGCTGCAGTCATATCACTTCAATGTGGACATCAACATATCAACAATTACATTCCGAGTGAACGTTGTGGGTGTATATGCGACTCCGCTGTTCATGCACGAACACACCGTTGTATTTCTATGCACACACATGCACGTGCACACACAGTCCTCTTATCTTAAATGCGGTGGAGTTCTAGATTACAGGTGAAAGAGAGCACGAGTTGGACGAGTGGTAGGGGTAACTGACAGAGATCAGACCTGTTATTTTTATATCTTCATTTTTCAATGAACTCAGATAACTTTCGAATATATTATTGCTGTTTAGCGCCACATTTATTGCAACTTCCAGATTGTTAGCAAATTCTTTTAAATGTCCTCATTCCACACCTTCCAAGCTTCCACTTGTACCAGTCTCTTTCAGTCTTTTGCTTGTGCTTTCACTTTGTGTTATATTTTACAAACTATTGTAATATCTACTGAACAATTCTACAAAGTTCCATAACTCTGACCAAATTATCATGTTTTAATTGAGCAACATATTAAAGGTATAATATGCTATAATCACCACCTAAAATTACCTTTATTATGGAATATCTGTTCTGTCTAATATATCATAAACTCTATCTATGTAGTATAATCGGAGCAAACTGCTTATATACGTACTCACACTGCCATCTGTTCGGCATTCTTTGCATTGAAGAAACAACTGCTAAGATTGAAGCTCAATGTAGTAGAGAATGTATTTACATATAGTTGATTGAACCTTCCCTAAGGCCCTGGATTTAGTAAACGCAGTTTGTCTCAAATGTTGAGTCGTACAAGAAAAATATGATTACCCACAACAACTATTAATCAAAATTTTGCGTTAGAATTCTCCAAGATTTCTTTTTCTGTAATGTAGTAGGGCAACATGGGGCAGCGCGCCCCCCACTTTTTTTTAACTAAATTTTTGATGAAGTTTTAATTGATACGAGGTTGTTCTTTGTTTTGTTTAAAGGTACAACTAATGAGGAATGTATAATGATGTGAATTAGACGCCTATAGAGTTATTCAATTTTTAATGAAACACTATTTTGTAAAAAGTGTCCAAATGGGCCCATTGCCCCACTCCTGGGGCAATGGGCCCATGGGCTTGGGGCAAGGCGCCCACCCTTGGTCCCTTTACCATAAATGCATATTTTAAAATAAATGCATATTTTTGCATAAAATGCATATTTTTTTAAATGCATATTTTTTTTTAAATGAAAAAACAACACCTTACAGATAAAAATAAGAAAATGTAATAAAAAATATGACATTCACTCATTTATTAACAACTCAAAAAATCATATACTTAACATGAAAAGATGTACCCTTGGCTTAAAAAATCTATCACTGACGTGAAGAAAAATATTTCATTGATAAAAAAATATATATCCGTGACTTGAAAAATATATCCTTGCGATAAAAAATTCATTCTTGACCTGAAAAATTTATCCTTGACTAGAAAAAATATATTTAGTTGATCAGAAAAAAACTTCGTTCCAGGTTCGTCCATAATCCAGATATTATGTGCAGAGAATTCGTACCTAATCGTGATTTCAGCCAACACCATAAAAACTCATCAACTTTTGGCTCATGGCTCATTGGTGTTGGCTGAAATCAACTTTTGGCAAGGCAAGAGTCAATAACTCGATAAGGGGGTCATAAATACGCATAACTAGAAACTAAACCTGCTGCCTTGAGGCGGCAAATCAAAAAATCATGCAATATGAAGTGTAATTTGTAATTCAAAAAGCTAATCATAGTTTGAAAAGGTCATTGATACAAATCTAATGATGTATAACACAAGACTTCACCATGAGCGCTTTGCCCCTTGACACGCGTGGGCCCGTTGCCCCACAAGGTATCATTTCAATTTATATCGTGTCAACATTTTATTTTAGAAGCTAATAATCTAAACTTGATCTCAAAATTATCCCTATAAATATTATTTCGAAAATATAATTCACAGTAATTTCAAAAGCTTAATCTACAGTAATCGAAAAAAATTTTATGTAGCAGCAAAAAAATTTTTATCTGGTCTAAAACAGTTATTCACAAATAACTTTATAACGCAAACACTTAGCAAAACGTAAATCCGTACACTTCATCCCAGTGAAGCTGTCGACCGGCGGTAGAGAGCACGGACCAATATCTGCCATACTTAGCGAGAAACCCGCTATGGGCCCATGACCCGCAGTGGGCTCGCTGCCCCATGTTACCCTACCTGCTTCACTGCAGTCCTCATCCGACTGGCAGGTTCTGGATGAGAAAGATATGTTGTCTCTTTGTACTTGAGTCGATGTTGGGGCAGCTGTGTTGTGCGTTGCTCTGTTTTTGAATAAATCATTTCTCTTTCGTGTGACTTCTATTCGCGTATTATCTTTTAAGTCGCTACTTTGGCTGATAAATCTTACCTAGACCCATGTCTACCACCAGATTACCATGTTTCAACCCAGTACAGCGAACAAATAAAAAGCTATAACATTTTACAGTTACCATCAAAAATAGCAGTGAATTACCTTCTTTTATGGAGTTTCGTTGCAATCGCTTAGAAACTTTTTTCCATTAATGTGGACAATTTTGAATATCACTAGGTTCTTATGAGGAAACGACGGCTCAAAATTGGGTAAATACCGTGAAATATGCCTTATTCTAAGTAGAAATTTACATGAAGCATTATTACTTTTATTAAAAATAGGTCATTAAGATGGCAGTATTTCGTGTTAGGTGGGGGCACGTCAATTGATGACGAAAATCCTTTATATGTGAGAAGCTATTTCAAAACAACCTATATTCTTCCACACATTCGTGTGGTTACTTGACGGAGTGGACATTCTTCAATGACCATTTAAAACTGTAAAAACTATTCAATAAGAGCCTATTTGGAAATAATGAGGCTATACAAATCTAATGATTGGAATTTCACTACTCAAGCTGCTAGTAGAACTTGCTTCAATGATTTTATGATTTGCAGAATTCAACACACTCAATCGAGATTTAACTCTGAAAAAGAAAATAAACATTAATCACAGCATTTTTACTTCTGCTGTGACTGCAATTTGAGGAATAACGTAATTAGTGTCAAGAAAATTTCTTTTGCTCAGTTGTTATGATATGGCGGCGAATAAATTGAGCAGTGTGTTGCCACGCAGGCTACAGCGTCTACGCCTATTACATTTTTGCCTCTCCATGAGAGAGATATAGTTATTCTTTGAGAGATATAGTTATTCTTTGAGAGATATAGTTCTTTGAGAGATATAGTTATTCTTTGAGAGATATAGTTCTTTGAGAGATATAGTTATTCTTGTTTCACCGTCAAAGTCTGGACGGTAGTGTCGATTCTTCCCTTGATTATTATTATACAAATGTTTTGAACAAATACTGTATATTCAAAACTAAACAGTAGCTGGTGAGATTTAGTGCTTCTTTGCCCAAAAACCGATTCACTTTTTGCCCCTTGTATGGGCCATCCTTACCCAATTAGGCGTGTCCTAAAGCTGAATCGTGTAATAATATAATAATAATAATCGTGATATGTGCCGATAAGTGTGTAAGTATTTAAGCAGTGTGACCAATTCATTTTGCTGTAGTGATGAAATTACCTTATGTTCGACAGTAAACATTTTCACGAAGTAAAAAAAAACTCACTAACAAATTATAGTAGCTCCTTAATTAAGTATTAGCCTTTCCCCCGGATCTCCCTCAAGTGTCACAGTGGGCATCACATGACAATAATATATACCAACAAATAGTCGTACTTTATTACTTCCCGCCATTAGGTCTTCGGCCAAAAACATGGCCATGTATTCGGCTGGGTTTGAGGTGGAGGCTCGATGAGCGCACGCCCGAGGGAGAGGACTTTCATGGTTACAACAAGTAATATATTAATTATGCAATTACGTCAAATTATTCTCTCATATTACAAAAATTTAACCACTTACTTATTAGGACAGCAGTGGGTGGTAATATGGCCTGAATATTACGCTGTACGCGTCCACCGCTGCTGAGGGTGTTAGCTCGTCAGTACCAGACTGCAACGCTGGCTTTCTTTTCCTACGTTGACACTCAACCTGGTTTTAAAAAATTTTCTACGGCGACTTGCATATTTTGAATTTTCGTAATTATGAGGCATTTTTGGTTAGAATTCATTTCAAATTTGCCCATAATTGTCATGCTACTCGCGAAATAACCCTCAAGTTGAATTTTTTAGCTTTTACTATTCACAATTTCTATTCATTCCTCGGATATATTTCTATCTATATCTCGTTTTTTTTTCGACCACTATTTACAATCTGAGCACAAATTCATGTACAATGCTTTATAATATAGCCTGTGTTATACTTTTTACAAAGCCTGTAAAAGATATAGCCTATCAGTCTTTTCCTGTATCTGCGTGTGGAAATGAGAGTTGAAGCTATTAGGTATTATTAACAGATTTGTATCTACGCTACATCACCGTCGCCAGTGGAACAGTCATTCATTGACCGTAGTGTTTCAGAACTCATTTCAGTCCTTCAACAAGGATATCCCCCTCATCGACGGAAGATTTTCGGACCAGTTGGCGCAGGCACAATTAACGGTAGCTTTTTTCTTGCGATCTGCATACACGAAGACAGCTCACGCACTTTCATTTGTGGTTGCTAAAGATTACCAAAATTCCTCAGAGGAAGGATAAACGTATCTCTTGCCAAATAAAACTACGTATGAATTCTTTAATGTCTATTGTAACATTTTCCAGCCTCTTGTTCCCAAACCCTGATATTTTCAATACTAGTTTAAAATGTTTCGAATTTTAGTGACATGGTTTCAACTGCAGTTCTTGAGTGTTCCTTTTGCTGAAAACGGCATTTTTTTATTTGTTTGCCACAGTGATGAAAGTTATTGATTTTTCATTGATCCTAAGTAATAATAATTACTTAGTATATAATCATTATTATAATTACATAATATATAATAATTATTATTATTACGGTAATAATGTGTAACATTTGTTAATAAATCGAAAATATTGCGGAAAAAATTATTCAGAAAAAACTGTCGAAATAATTTAAATTTGCCATATATGGACCTCTATATATACGTTCGCAGAAATACACCTGTGGTACGCATATGTACCACTTCAAAGTCAACGTGTAAAATTTTTTTTCGCTTTTAACTTGTCTAGAGTTTAAGCCCATGACCTGTGAGCCAGTGATCACAGCACAATTGTATTGCTGCACCGAGATGCCTTAGCACTACAAACGATATCCTCGCACACAGCAGTTAATCTTACGTCTTACCTACGAGACACCTCCGAAGCTAGTGGCGCGCTCATCCGCTCGGACCGAGGTTTTTATAGTCCGCGAACTAGACTTACCAGAGTGGCTTGTGGGGTGGCTCCAAGGCCCTCCAGTCACAAAATAACAACGGAAGATTGTAAATGAAACGATGTAATTAAAAATGAAATCTGACATATATTGCTTTAATTCAAGAAAATTGCACTGCACGTGTGGGGTTTTTCGTTTTTTTTCCACCACAGCAAGTCTGATTGAGGTGTGCATTGGAAACTGATCAGTAGAGATAAAACAAAAGCCGTGCAAATCTCAAAAATAAAGTCGCATGCTTCAGGAACATTGGCATGCAAAATTTCCCTTCATGTTAAGTTTTAGTACAAGGATTACATATTTTTATCTTAATGGCCACAGTTCATGAATCCATAATTGTTATTATTATTCAGAATTTCAGACTGTTACTCCTTTACGCGTGGATTTAATTTTAACGAAAATATAGTAAAGATAGGCGAAGGAATGCATTATAGAAAACTCTGCTCTTCTATTTTGGATTTTCAAGTATAATTGGTGCCTCATATTGTTCAATTTTATTCATTGCTTTCGTGATGTTGTCTTGCTTTGCTGCGTATTTATGACTGATGTCTCATTTTCCTCAGAATCATTGCTTTATTTGCATGATGATGTCCTTAGTTCTGATCCACAGATGGGACTCTGGAGCAGTAACCCCTTGGACACCGGCCCGTGGCCTCCTCCTGGTTGACGTATTCTCCCACGACCGCGACAGGCATTGCGGACGTGTCTTGCAGGTACGGCAGATACGTCTGGCAGTCATCCTCCAGGAGACCTGAGGTATAATAATGAAATATACAAATATAGTATTCGCTTTTTTGTGACAATCATAGTAACCCGTATAACTTTGTTAATATTGTGATGTTCTAAACGTTTTAATTAGTAGGCGAGTTGCATGATCGAGTAACCAAAACACTGGAATAATTTCACCATCATAAATTTCAGGCATTAGGCAAGCAATACGAGAGCAGAGTGTAAACAGCGAGGCATCGGAACGATTTGCATAAAATAGTTACTACCTGCAACGTTTTGCACTTCAATTTATGTGAATGATTATATTATTGAGAAGGTACGAAATATTATTGCAAGTTTTATTGAAGAAGACTTACTGAAGAAGAAAGCGACGGCGGTGCCGGGCACGAAGCTGCGGTACTTGCTGAACTCAAGGAGGCCAGCCTCCCGGTTGGTGGCGCAGAAGTGCGATACCGCAGCCGCTTCCTGCGCAAGACGGGCAGCCATGTGAGGTCTGGGAGTGAGGTTATTATCATATAGCAGGAAATAGTGTTGCATGTGGATCAAAAGAAAAGAGAACCGACAGTAGAACACTAGAAAGATAGTGAGAGAGCAGGGGACAAAAAATGCAAAGTAGAAAATAAATTATCGCCAGTCGAAAACGTTTGAGATAATGAAGAACATGGTATACAAAATATATGTACAACAACATGGAAATAAAAGTGACAACTAACTAAAACCCGAAAATTAACAGGCAGATGAAATGTTAGCAACGGGAACCCGCTTACACTATCACAATTTCTGTAGGTGCAAAAATTATGTGTTCAGGATCAGAGAGCTAGATTTATATCAAGTCTAAGGTCTCTTCCCTAAGCTACCCACACAATTTTTTTTGCACTTTGATCCTCGACTCGCGGAAAGGTCTCTTTTTCTCGAAGAAATATAGTGATACCATAAATTTTCAGCGCCGTAGCTCTCGTCGTGCGTGTAGTTCAGCGTTTCGTTGTTTATCTTAACTTGCACAATTGCAACATGTTGTGAATGCAAGTTACCTTATAGGATACCATCTTAATTCTGTGGCCTTGAGAAACTTTTTCGTTCATTCGTCATCTGTCCGCAGCGGAGTAAAGACCAAACTAAGATCTGAACGTATTTTGGTGAGCCTAGTTTTCATGTTCGAACATTTCTTTGCTGTTTATAGAAATCCTTTGCAATTACTTGAATATTTTCGAATATTGTTTTTAAATTTAATAACCTTTTTACTTTGAATAATTTTTTGTATTTGTACCGGTTTCTTTCCAGGAACCGTGAATTCTGGGAATATAAAGCGAAAATGAACACTGGATGCACGCATATTCAATTAATCCTGCCACAGACAATAGGTTGCGTTGTAAAGCACGAAATGGTCCGTAACACAACACTTTAGCATCTATGAATTTCAAGTTTGATTACATTCACGTTAATGAACTTCTTTTCGTACAATAAATCGTCTAAACTACTTCGTATGATAAAAAGAACAGAATGTTAAATTTAAATAATACTACTCGAATGATCTTTAGACTACTCGAATGATCTACTCGAATGATCTTAGAGTTTGTAGACAATGCTATGCCAAAACGTTAGAAATTGACTAAATTACGCCAGTGTATCTTTTGCTGCATGGGATTGGTAGATTGGCTCTCAACCTTCAGTTCTCAATGGCCACGAATGTTTTCTGTAATGCGTTAGCCGAAAATTATATTGAAACTAACCCGTCGGCATCAAATACTTTCCCATGAAACGCAGATCGGCGGTGAAGGCGAGGGAAAACCCTACGAATGAAATGTGATTAAATCTCAACCGTGATTTGCAACTTACTCGAAGATCACCCCCCTCGAAGAGTAGGATGCAGATATCTTTCCACACCGAGCAGGTTGCACACTGTACCCTATCTGGAATATATCTAATAGGCTGCACACTTCATCCTACCTGGAAGAGTAGGTTGCATACATCACCCTACCTGGAAGAGTAGGTTGCATACGTCCCTCTACCTGGAAGAGTAGGTTGCACACATCACCCTACCTGGAAGAGAAGGTTGCAGTAGTCGAAGTGGCCAAACTCGGTGGCATTGAGGAACCAGCGGGGGCTGTCGGGATCGAGTGCTCTGTAGAAGCGCATGTTGCTCATGTCTGCCGGCGCGCATGTTGTGCTTGTCAAGTTGCTCCCTTTAACCAAAAAAAAAAAAACAATGTGGACACATGACAAGAGGAGCTAAAAACATTTACTGAGCAACGGGGTTGAAAAATAATTTTATCTAACGGGAAGGAAGATAATTTTTACTTTTAAAAGAGCATGGGAGCATTGTATAATAGCGTTCACGTTGAAGTGAAACCATCTCTGGCCAGTCGTTAATTGTCGCAAAGCTCGTTACTTGAGGTGTCTCATTACCGAACGGTTCAGACCCTTAATCCTCGTTGAGAAATGTTGACGGCTAGGTTTATATCAAGTTCGCAGGTCGCGGTGCTGTAGTATCCTTAGTATCCTTAGTATTTGTTTGGGACATAGCAGTCCCAGGCAACGATGGATCGCCGCCTCTGATTATCGTTCATCCGCCCTCATTTGGGCCACCTGATGCACGTTGCCTGTTGCTTGCTTCTCCTGGTAGTGTTGCAGGGGAGGTCGATCTAGGATTGTGCTCAGGAACACGTCTAGTTGTCTCTTGAAGGTCTCCAGGGTGGACTCCCCCTCTCTTAGATCCCTTGGTAGGGCGTTGAACAGCCTTGGCCCTCCCACGGAAAGCGATCCTTCCCGCAGGGATTGAAATCTGACTGCGGATCTGTTACGCAGGGGAGGGATCTTGCACAGTCTCCCCCTTCTCTCGTTGTGATATGTCTGAATCCTGAAGGTCTCGCTCTCGAAGTTTGGCACCATTCCGGTTATCATTTTCCATGTGTTCAGAATGACATACCTCTCCCGTCTCCTCTGCAGTGAGTACAGATTCAGTCGCTGTAACCTCTCCCAGTAGTTAAAATTCTCCATCCCTCTGATCCTGGAAGTAAAGGTTCGTTGGACTCCTTCCATTTGCCGTATTGCGCATAGTGTGAACGGAGTCCAGAGCTGGCAGCAGTATTAATGGATAGGTATTACAAGGGCTCTGAAGAGTGTGATCATCGGTTCCGCTTCTCTCGTTCTGAACGTCCGCCAGATCCACCCCATCTGTCGTCTACCTNCTGTAGCTTGAAAACTGTAGGAGGAGATAGGTTTTCCGTGACAATAAGTTGCATAAGTTGAACTTTTCAGGACGGCGCGACAAAGTCTCGCGCGCCTCGAAATAGGCACTCAATGTAGCATGGATACCAAACTACAGGCTTCTGTAGCTTAGTCCACTCAAGGATGCAAGCAGCAACTTGTAGCGCACCTCCACGTACAATGTTAGGAAGGTAACTGAGCTCAGATGCCAGATACACCAAGATATGTAGTCTTGCCGCTGTAATTTTCTCTGGTCTATTTACTGAAGGAACTCCACCCCCCGCCCCCAAATAAAGGCGGGCCATCTGCGTCAATATTGCCGTATATAGATGGCAGTACTGTCTCTTATACACATCTAGATGTGTATAAGAGACAGGACTAAGCATGTAACTGCAGCACAACTCAAGTAGAAACTATATTCAAAGATTTCAGCAGCTAATTAATTTATATCTAATTTCTTAAAGAACTCTCCCACCCGCTTCCCTTTAAAGAGACGTCATTAACGTAAATATTGGCGTTCAGCGATGGCAGTGGTACCATTGGAAAGAGCAGAATTCCAGCTTTCAGATGAGCACAAAAACCGAAAAACGTCAAAATTGAAAATTTTAGCTAGGTCGGTCCCCTTAACTTTAACCTTTAGATGTTCCAGCCTCTGCCTCTCTATATTTCCGGAGGCAGCCGTTACCTGGTTGTTCAAGCTCGCTCGTTTCTCATAAGGATCCGTCTGTCCCTCGGAATTATGTGGCGTTTGGGGGTCGTTTTTTCTGGGGTGTGACGCACGCATATCTGCAGTAATACTTCGCATAGTTTGTTGTACATTGTTTCGTAGCACAGCACAACGACCTGGAATTCATTGATTACCTAATTTAAAAGCAACCTAGTATTTCCGATGATTCGGTAAGAGCCTTATTCTTTTGTATTTTGCCAGATTTTATCGATTATTGTGAAATTTAAAATAGCTCTTCGTGTACTCACGTTCAAATTTTAAGGTCTGCATCTTCGATTTTATTGCAGAAACTACTGCGAACTCCAATGGAGAGTTCTTGTATCAAATCATCTCTGACCCTCACCCGAGGAAATTCGAAATTTTCTTAACAATTATGTCAAACAGGAAGGAAGATAGCTTTTACTTAAAAAAACGTGGCAGCAGTAGCGTTCGCCAGTAAGATTAAACCATGTCGTCTAACCAGTCGTCAATCGCCGCAACGCTCATTACTTGCTTACAAGTGGTCTGAAAACTAACCATTTGATTAGTTTATTTTTGATTTTATTTGATTGACCCTAACGTTTGATCCAAATGCTTTTATTTGATTTTATTCCAGTATTGGGGCCATCGGGTTTGCCGAGATGCCTTTACGTTATGTTTTAACAGTGTCCTTGCGAAAGAGGTCAAAATACCTTGCAGGTTAAATACTTAGGGTCCAAATGCTCGCCTGAGGTTGCAGATGTTTTTATGCATTCGCTTGAGTGATGTTTTCTCGACAGGATACCAGGACTCGTTCTGTACAAAAGATACAGAGACGACATCCTCATTCTAAGTGGAGCAAGTGAATATAAATTTCACTCATTCCTCTAGCAACTGAATTCAATGCACAAGTAAATCAAATTCACCATAGAGACGAGCAGCCTGGAGCTTAATTTCTTTCATCTCACGATATATAAAGATGAAAACTTTGAGAAGAATGTCACAGTGGACACAATAACCTATTTAAAACGGGTTGAAACATTCCAATATATAATTAAACGCCTCTAGCGCCCACCCTAGCTTCTGTTTAAGAGGCTTTATTAAAGGGGAACATCTTGCGACATAAACGAAACTGTAACAATGTCCCACACTTAAAAAAATGTATTACCGTTTCATAAACATCTTATAAAACAAGGATATGGCAAATAACAATTTCTGGAACCACTAAAGGAAGTTCTAAAAAAAGGAAAAAGTAAAAAAAAACTGGAACATTCGCTCTTCTTTAAAATGAAGTACCACCCTGTAATATCAAACCATAAGCTGAGGAACGCATTGAACAAAAATTGACAATGAATGAATATTTTGAACTTAAACCTATCTTCCCTTCCCCGCCTACAATCTTCTCCAAAAGAAACGAAAACCTGGAAGAATTCCTAATTAAATCAAGGTTAGAAGAATCAAACTCAGAAAACGAAGACCTAAAAATATTGATAAACTTCTTATAAGAAAAATCTTACTTTGAAAAAAGAAAAATCCATGAGAGACTGACGAGTAAAACGAAATGGTGTCATCGCTCTATAAATGAAAACAATAATAAATAACATATATTTTGATCGAATCAGAAAAGAAAAGACAAGCTCACTTATCCACTAAACAAACACAATGATTTTATCTTATAATTCCGCAAAACATTTTTCCCCACTAATTTGGAGGTCTTAGCCCTATGCTGCTCTCTTTAATGGGATATTGGATTGACTCATGAATTGAATTAAGTTGCTCGAGGAATGAGTGAAATTCATTTTACTTGCTTCACTTAGGATACGGATGTCGTCTTTGTATCTTTCGTACAGAATGAGTCCCGGTATCTTGTCGAGAAGACATAACTCAAGCGAGTGCATACAAATATCTGCAACCTCAGGCGACCATTTGGACCCTAAGTATTTAACCAGGAAGGAATTTTGACCTCTTTCGCATGGATACGTAAAGGCATATCGGCAAACCCGATGGCCCTAATACCAGAATAAAATCAAATAAAAGCGTTTGGGGATATGGAGTACCAAATAATATTTAGGATCTTCAACAGAAAAAAAAACAAGCAAAAAATATAACTAAAAATAATTCTATTCTATGATTGGATTATAATGCTCAAAAGTTAAAATAAAGAGAAAAACTTGTTTCTTTCTTGAGCCCTTTTTGAAATTTTACTTATTTGGATCTCCTGAACAATTAACATTTTTGAAATGGGTCATCTTAAAAATCTACCTCCTCCTATGATTTTCAAGCTACAGCATTGAGAGATATACCATTCGATTTGCAAAAAAGATCTAGAGAATGGTTTTAACTTTTTTTGTAATTTCGTTATAGTTTGCATTATATTTTGCAAAAAGGGGAGAAGGTGGGGCAAAAATTGAATCAGGACAAAAATAAGAATTTTTAAAAGCTAAGACGAATCACTAGATATGATTTTTACAACTCGAAAGACATTTATCTCGATGTTGTAGCACGTTAATTGAATGAGGAGATTTTGATAAAAATCCCTTTTTTCGTTTTTATGAATTCCACGTTTTCTGCCATTTTTTCGAAAATTTACACGTAAAAAAAGTCATATATTACTGATTTTCAAATGTGCACCAAGTTTCAATGTGATCCGTCCGTGAGTAAAAAAAAGTTTTTTATGGAGACGCTCCCTTAAGCGTAATGAACTTGTATGTTTCTCGTCATGCGCGATTAAAAGATCAACAACAACATAATTCACTAAATATTCAGCCAAACATCATCAATTCTGCCCACTAAATTAGCAGCCCAATCAGTTTGGCAGTCAAATATCACCAAATCTGCCCATGGCTGGCAACTGCCTATCAACACTCAAGAGTTAACTTTGTATTCTTTAACTGTTCGTTCAGAATGGTTCGTTTTGTTTCCGTATTCTAAGTAATATATTGTTTTGCCTTGAATTTTAGTACAGGTCTCGTCTCGCTGTGTCACGTCTCGTTTTATTTCTTCTGCCTCGTTTCGTTTTAGAATCACCGGGACCTAAGTTTTAATAAAGTCCATGATACAAGTATTGTCCCGGTTCATACGCTTATTTCGGGACAAATTTTATCCTCTGTCCCGTTATTTTTTCCTGAAGATTTCACGTCTCGTACCGGTTGTCCCGGTTCATGTCGAGAAAATTATTCCGAGACGTAGGAGTCTACCCCACAGAAGAATATACTCGTATTATGTGATTGAGGTAAATGGAAACGTATCGTGCATGATTCAATCATTGAATGACGTACTCTGGACCATACACTATAGTATTCAGTTGATGTCTGCATTCATACACTTTTACATATAATTATTATTCTATGATGCATTTATTGCGGCGTCTGATTCAAACGAAATTTGAGGGAACGTCATACATGAGATTAATAGCAGGCGACCACAAAAGCGGCATAATAGGACATAAGATTAATATTGACTGCCACCATCTCACCCGGCACATCATCGAGCCCCGCAGCCATGACGATGGTGGGTATGGAGAAATTAAGGGTAGAGTCCAGCGAGGTGCAGTAATCGTCGACTACACCAAAAGGGTCAACCCCATCCACGGGGCTTGTCAACGCCATGCCCTTGAAGTTCTCGCAGCCGCTGAGCTGCAGGTAACTACACACCATGTGACCACCCGCAGAGTGCGACATGGCTGGCGCGTGACGAGGGCATGAGGCATAGAGACACGGAATGAATAAGGCATCTTTCGGTCTATTGTTATTTGAACCCCTTCTTGAAAAATAAAAATTGATTTCCAGAATATATGCTCACGATAACAATTATTTTTTTATTTGGACAATCATTTTCTACTGAGAATCTTTTTAGTAATAACAGGCTATGGCACATTAGAGGGCAGGTGTTCAAACTATTTCTCCAGTATGATGAGTACATGAAACGCCGTAGAATGCGAGTAAAATAATTTTTTCAAGACCTACAGATCGAAAGTTCAGTGTCGAAAAAGGCAAAAACGAGTTAAAGATTTTTTTATCAGATAATCCATCGTTACAACAAACATCCGTCTTAGCTAGTTGCGATCGAGAACACGCAGCTCACTGCTGCAATTCTGCTGTGCTTAACCGCCCGGTCTCCGTGCCGATTCTGACCAGAAACTGGCGCACAGAGCTAAGAGCTCACTCTGTGCGCCAGTTATTTGAACATTTCTAGTTTCTTTCAAGAATCCTAGATGCCTTTACTCTAAAATTTCACTGAAAAATGCCGTTTCTTGATAGCAACACAAGTATTTATTGATCAATATGATAATGAACAACAAGAGTAAAACTGTTGTGAATGCGTGTTACAGTTAATCACTGTTTAGCTCAACCAATTAAAATCGTTTTTGTTAGGACATGTGCGGAGGGAAACTGCATAAGATGCATGACTAATATAATTATTTAGAAATTGAAAATGAATATTTTTCGAAATAAAAATTAGAGGATTTGCCTTGTAATGATAATAGAGTCTAAATACTTGTATAAATTGGAGATTGAGGGTGTGAGAGTTTCAGAGGCAGAAAGAAAGCTAAAATTAAGAACAAAGGTAGACTAAGCAAGCAGAGCCAAGCTCTTAATAATATTGTACAGAGGATTCATATGGATATGAGTTTGGTGAATGGTTATAAAACTCTAGGATATAGTGATTAACAAGTGCTCGTAATTTCTATCGCCAATGGTGAACCAATTAGCTCCTCGAATATATATGACTAAAATTTGTTCTCTAATTGAACCAATTTATATTATTTGTTTAAGTATAAACCAAAAGATAAGCAGATAAGACGTTTTGGAAGCGTGAACGTTTGAACTTTGCGAAAGGCGACTATGTTGCACTCCGTGAAGCGGTGAATGCGGCGAATATTTCGGACGGTATTAAGGACGTGAATGTGGCTGATTCATGGTCATTTCTGAATGCCACGGTCATTTCTGCAGTTGATGCCTGTGTACCTTAGATGACGCTTGGAGGAGTCAAGAAGTCCCAGTAGATGAACAGTACAGTTAATGCTCAGCTAAAGACCAAGAAAAGAAGCCTATAAGCGTTATTTGCGAACTCGCAGCAATTCTGATTATAACCGGTATGCAAGAGCTCGAAATCAAGCTAAAAAAGTCTGTCGCACCGAAGTGAAAAACTTCGAAAAAATATTGCTAAAAATGCAAAAAATAATCCAAAAGCCTTCTTTTTGTACACTAGATAGAAGTGTAAGGCAAAAGACGGTATGTCTGATTTGAAAGTAGACCAACGAAAGCTTTCCTCTGATGAGGGCAAGGCTAACGTTCCTAATCAGCTCTTCAGTAGTGTGTTCACAGATGAGGACTTGAACAATATTCCAGATATTGAAGAGCGCCCAACCGGCTCGAAGTTAACAGGTTTTGAAATACACGAAGAAGAGGTTCTCAAGCGCCTGGTAGCTCTAAATCCCAACAAGTCATGTAAACCAGACGGCTTCCATCCCAGATTGCTCGCAAAGAATCAGCAACCGTTCTGGCCGGCCCATTGACAGTATTCTTTCAAAAAACCTTCGAACGAAGGAACTTTGCCGTCCGATTGGAAAGAAGCTCAAGTAACACCATTGTTCGGAAAAGGTGACAAAAGCAGCCTCGGTAATTATAGCACTGTCAGTCTGAAAAGTGTTGTTTGCGAGCTAATTGAATCTGTTGTGAGGGATAGGATTATCGATCACTTGACTGTTCACCATCTCCTATGATTGTCAACATGATTTTATTGCCGGTATAGATCCTGCACCACTAACTTATTGTCTACGTTGAACGACTGGACTCGCCTGCTGGACGGAAGGGATCCAGTGGATGCATTGTACCTCGATTTTGCCAAGCATTTGGAAGTGTTCCGCATGAGCGGCTGTTGCGTAATGTGAAGTCTTTGTGAATTTAGGGAAACGTACACCAATGGATCAGAGATTTCATAGTAGGTTGACGACAACGTGTCAGCATTAACAGAACCGTGTCAGACTGGGAATCAGTGCGCAGTGGCGTGCCACAAGGAACCGTTCTTGGGCCGTGTTTTGTTTGTTACTTTTATAAACGATCTGCCAGAAGTAGTGTCCAGCATGTGCTCCGTGTATGCCGACGACACAAAAGTTCATAATTCAGTGAAGGATGCGCATCCTTCACTGAATTATAAACTTTTGTGTCAGCATTAACAGAACCCTTTCAGACTGGGAATCAGTGCGCAGTGGCGTGCCACAAGAACCCGTTCTTGGGCCGTGTTTTGTTCGTTGCTTTTATAAACGATCTGCCAGAAGTAGTGTCCAGCGTGTGCTCCGTGTATGCCGACGACACAAAAGTTTATAATTCAGTGAAGGATGCGTCAAATAAAGCGCAACTGCAAGATGATCCTGACAGTTTAGTTAACTGGGCTGATACGTGGCAGTTGCGGTTTAATGCTGACAAGTGTAACTTAACTCACCTCGAGAAGAACAATGAACAGCAAGATTACAGTATGAGAAGACATGGTTGCAACGAGAGAGTAATGATTGAAAAGTCTAGTGTGGAAAAAGATCTCGGAGTTTGTGTCGACAAGGAGCTGAAATTTTCTAAGGATGTTGAAACGCAAGCTAATACATTCAACAAACTTCTTGGACTAATTAGACGCTCATACGAGTTCCTAGACGCAGAAGCAACGAAGCAGTTGTTTGTTGCTGTCGTGCGTCTGAATCTAGAGTTTGGAAATTTGAAAAGGACAAAAATTTAAAAGAGAATGTTCAAAGACGTGCAACAGGGATAATTCCAAGCTTGAAGGCAAGTCCTATGAAGAAAGATTAAAGATTATGAAGCTTCCAAGGCCGAGTTATCGACGTCTGCGTGGGGACCTTATTGAAGTATACAATCATACTCATTGTGTCTACAAAGTCCCCCGAAGAATTACTAGAATTTGAAACAAGAACCAACACCAGGGGCCACGGCTATAAACTAAAAAAAACTGCGCTGCAACTTATCCACGCGACAACATTTCTTCTCGCTTCAAATCACCGACATGTGGAACAGCCTCCCTGATTACATCGTTGGCGCTCCGAGTATAAACGCGTTCAAAAGCAGACTAGATAAAGCAATGGAAAAATATATATGTTCATACTTGAAATGCCTATAGCACCATACCGAACCCAGTGGAGTCAAGTGGCTATTTCAAACTATCGTCAATCCTGAAAAGATCCGGTCAAATGACATGATTTTAGATCTTCTGTGAACAAGTCACGAAAGGTAAAAATCGGTGAAAGGCCACATCAGGCCTACTCTTCAGCGCCGACTCTTTGTTACGTTATGTTATGTTAAAAAATTTCAAAATTCACCGTTTCATTACTCGTTAGTAACTAAACAATTATCAATCGCTTCACCCACTCAAAAGTTATGCGTAACTCCTTTTACACAACCTCCGAGTTTTCGTAAAGTTACGTACTTCTTGTACGTAGCTTTGCGCAAAATAATTTGATAATACCACTGTTTGAAGTTACGTCTACTTTGCAGTATTTACGTGTACGTAGCGGTGTATTGATGATACGCTGATACTCTGAACTTTAGCCTCTGGGCTAAACTTGACCTGTAACCACTTTGGAGGCATTCGGCTGCTAAAATTCTAGACCAGAATTATAGGAAGCTACGTCATTGAAAGAAGGAATCACGCTAGTACATAGGGAGCTGGGCACTGGTGGTCTCCGGCAGGCCACCTCCGCAGCTAGGCTTGACGTCGCGTATTATCTCTAGACCGTGGGCTATAATTTAGTGACTCCTGTAACAAACACCCTACGGTTTAGTTTATCTTAAATATCTATCAATAATGCATCTCTAAATAGAATTCTAAAATTCTATTCAGGAGACAATGTTAATAGGTGCACAGTTATATAAATAAACTTCGGATCAATAATAAGTGTCGCAATATAGAAGTCATTTACTGATTCAAGTACAATTACATTAGAAAAATTTACTGTCCATTTATAGCTAAGAAAGAAGCTGAAATGAATTATCAAACTTAAGGAAAAGCCTCATACGTGCCACTCGCTTAATGATTATGAATAATTTAAGTAGGATGACTAACCACCCGAATTATCGTAATCATGAATATACTTTCAACTTCAGTGTCTCCATAGCAATCAATATTCAAATTAAAGGCTGCGTAGGTATCATCAATTGAATTTAAATTCATAAGACATCAATTGAATTTTTAGATATGAAATGCTGATAGCCCAATACTAGGTCAAGAAAATCGACAGTGAAATCTTACGCTAGAATGCAAATAGCCAAGTAACTTTCAAGGTTGCAAGCAGGTTGATGTTTTTGATATATTAGAATTTTTTAAGGTAGGTCAATGCATTTCAATTTAAGAATATAGTCAGCTTCAAACATATAACAAGATGTTTAGAGTGGCTTCAAACAAGTAAATTTTTATAAAAGTAGCTTCGAACAAGTAACAATAGGTTGAAATATATCTCTCAAACGATGCGTTCAATAGACCAACTCAAGTGTCATTTTACTACTGATGCCTCGGAGTGATATCGTGCATGATGCAGCATTTGCTCATCACCAACACGTGTTGCTGGAACCCATTGATAAAAGTACCAGATGCCCTGACAGCGAAAAAACTTCCCACGGCAGAGCGGGGACTTGCCTGGGAGATCGCAGGTGCGGCCACAACACTTGTAAATATCCTTGACTTTTCCTCCTCGGGTTTCCCTTTCAACTTTATGTAATAAACACGGGTGTTAAGTTCTGCATCATCATAAAGCGTGCGCATGTTTGTACGCATTATTCTCCCACATCATACGTGCACAGTTTTACTTCGTTATTTATCATATAACGTTTATTATTTCCATTTTCATTTTATGACCTCAAACGAACATGAACGATTGAGAAATTGAAATTTGTGAGATGTGTACGATAAGAGTGTTGATCCTTCGTTCCTATTCATTTATCGTAAATTTGCTGAAAAATTAATAAATGAGACCTATAAGAGGATTGATAAGTTGAGAAACTACATAAAGCTTACGTGTCGTCTCCGCTATCTCGAATGTTATTCGAATATCCCAACCGAATGTTTTTTATCAAATATTTCCGGCCGACTGCTATTATTCAATTTTCTTAACAGAATCTTATTATATAATAGCTCAACTGAACGCTATTATCAGTCCAAGGCGCAAAAGAATGCTTTTATTCTGAATAATGAACGCGATCTGCTTAACGAGTACAACTTTAAAACAAATACAACAGCAATGCATGAGTATCCGTTCATTCAATTCTAAAATTAAATTAAGTTAAATTTTTTTATTCTACTCTATTTATTTATTCATTTATCACTGTGAAATTCTGTTTGAATTTCACGAGTATCCGTTCAGTCTTCTCTGTTAGATGTTGTTCAAGGATTGTGATTTAAACGAAATGTTTTATGAAATCATCTTGCCTTAAATATATCATCTGATCAAAAAAGACAGAAATAGATGATTATGCAAACAGTAGGGACCACTTTGATATCCAATCTGAGAATGAGCTGTTGAACATTTCTATGTCACTTTATTAAAAATTTAAATATAACGTATTAAAATGATTCCTACGAAATTTCTTATTGATACCTTTGATCTATTTTCAGGCGCCATTGATCGCCCAACATATGAACGAACTCCAAGGCTAGAAATCGACATGGCTTTCAAGAAAATACTCAAGAACGTTTCAGACTGTGAGAACCACAGGGGACAGCTCTTAAGGCATGCTGATCCGCTTCAACACCTGCAACCGAGAGTGGATTTCAGTTCATCTGTCGTTGGAGAAGATGCGCCATGTGCTCCACTGATGAGAACGGGGCTAAGCACAGGTGGCACCCGTTATGTTGCCCAGCAACACATCAAACGGAAGATCAGGTAGACAAAGAGCCTCCATCCTACCGATGGAACGTGGACAACGTAGATCCACCATCGTCTTTGGTGCATCGACTAAATGCTCATCAGCAGAAGTAAGCTTCACAGTCTTACTGGAAATGCTGCTTTGTGCTTTCGGGAAGAAGAGAACGCCTGACAACAACAGTAGTAGCTCCTGTGTCGCGCAGAACTTTTATGCTCTTGCCATTACAAGATCCATTAGATATATGGAGGTAAATATAATAATCAGGATTAAACAAAGATGCATTCACATTAAATGTATCTCCCTTCCTGTTTTGTTTCGACCCTCTAGATTTTTCATCAGGTTCAGACTTCAGTTTTTCTGGGCAGAATCTAGAACCCACATGAATAGCAGTTCTTTTCGTTATTGCATCGCAAACACATAATTGATATTTTCGCATTACCATCAGAACTGGGAGGTTTAGGTGGACGATGAATAGCTTGGAGTAGCTTAGAAGTTGCCATCTCTATCACTGAATCCAAATCGCGTCTGAAGATGTCACGCTCCTTCAAATACTCGGCTAAAAGGCGTTCAACACGTAAAATCTGGTCTTTCAACAGCAGTTCCTCCATTTTCTTCACATCGTTATTTCACCTCTGCAATCTGGCTCATCTTGCTGAAATTTTCTCTCAAAGTACAAATTGATTGAATGAACCGCTCTTCTGCTTGACATTCCTGAATCTGGACTGGTAGTTGTAAATCGTGTAACAAAGGTCTTTCTGATCTGATGCTTCACTTCAGCCTACGTAGTTTCCAACGGTAACGTAATGAGAAAAAGATTAATCTTGGTGTTAGCGAAACCATTTAACAAGGCCGTAACGGCGATTGAATCGCTCCACTGATTGGCTTCTTTAACCTTCTCAAGAGTATTAAAAAAAATAGAGACATCTTCTCCATCCTTGTAGCCGGCCAACTCTGATAGATCGGCTTCCAGAAGAATTCATAAGATTGGAGTTACCTTGTATATTATCACAATTTCAAGCTGAGCTTCACGTGCCTGCCGCTTGTCCTACAGTTTGAGCTTCTCCATCGCAATTCACGTTCTTGAGCTCGCTTCTCTCTCATTCTCCTGCTCATCTCTCTTGCTCCTTCCCGCGTTAATTCCAATTTACGCAACTCGAGCACTTCCTCTTTGGATCTACGGTATTCTACTCTACGTTCATGAACATAAGCACGCAATTCTTGCCCCTCAAATCCTAAGCTTTTCCCGTCCGTGGTAAAAGTCGAGTCTAGAGACGTCTTGAAATTTACCGCAATAGATAGTATTTAAAATTGAATAGCAAATTGAGTTAACGTGAACAATTCCGCCCGTGACAATTTAATGATACCTGACCATCCCCATGCTGGCCACCAAAATGTGACGAAAAAGTCTTAACTTTCCGAATAACCGATTTAGTCACCGCAAAGTTCGGATGGTCTTAATTGCCACGCCCACCAATGACCGAAAAATGAAAGATACTTCCTATTGGCTTGATTAGCAATAGCTTGGACTAAACGGAATGATCTCATAGTACAAGTTCGATTAAATGTATTAAAAATAAACGGCAAATTATGGCAAATAAAATACAACGGGTGCGAAAATAGAATTAGACTTAACAAAACGGATCCCTTGAAGAATAAATAAAAATCGTACACGAGAACTAATTCAAGTCGAATGCATGGACAGAGCTAAATTGCGAGGAGAGAGCTAGAGCACAGAGTTTTGAGAATAAACGCACGATCCTACAACAGAAAAAAAGTTAATAGTACCTACACATGACAAATCAAAAGTAATCAAATCTTGCCACTATCGCACGCAACTAACCCTGGCGTCTGAGTCAATTTCATATAAGAAAGGAACCAGTACGCAAGTCGGGATCAGCAGCTTATCAGTCGGTCACAACAAATGCTAACGCCCACGTCAGATCTGGCTGGTCTTGCTTAATCTTTGCGGTATAGTACTTCATTACACATATCAAGCCACGATAAAAGTATCTTGTCGGAATCAGACCATTCAATCAATTATTCAGAGATCGATGATGTAATTCCAAAAATAAAGTAGACTATTTCAGAAGAACAACACAAGATTATCCAGAACAAAGATCAAAGTTTGAAGGAGTTGAAAGAAATGATTACAATGAATAAGGATATTAAAGATTGGAAACTGAGCACTATTAATCAATACAAGAGACATAAAAAGAATTCAAGAGACCATCTAGATCTTCTGGTTAGGGACACAGGGAATACTCAATCAGTAGTGATACCATTGGCCCTAATGATGGAAGTAGTTCAAAAGACCCATGACCAGTTAGCTCACATAGGCACACACAAATTGGTAGATTTAGATTTGCACAACTTCTGATATCCAGCTCTAGATAAAGTTGCAAGAGACATATGTGCATCTTGGTCTCTCGTCAATTGTTCAAAACCAGTGGGATGATCACAATTCCACCAATGCCCAAAATAGAAACATCATACAAGTTCCAATTGGTCGCAATTATTGTAACCAAAAGGTTACATCAATTGCGTTACCAAAATCATCTAGGAATAACATTGCAGTTGTAGTAGCAGTAGATCACTTCTCTAAGTGGCTACCTGCAGTGCCTCTTCGTGGCAAAAAAAAACTTCAACAGTAACAAAGGCCGTTGCAGAGAATATTTTACCCACTTTTGCAGGTATTTCCGATAGAGTCCTTTCTCATAACGGAGTCGAGTACAAGTCATCGGAATTTAATGAAGTTCTTGACAATAACATCACTCACATTTACAGCACTCCGTATAAAGTTTCATGGTATCGTAACGTTCAGTAGAAAAAGTTGTACCAACACGATAATATCGGAGTGCCTCTTCATACGCAGGGCTCTGTGATTTCCTATATGACCTATAACTCTGAAACTGGCGACAAGCGAAGCGACGAGACCTACAGGCAATTGATGGAGCGGAGGCGTGGACGTGCTTACAGAAACGGAGAGTGGAAGAAGCTAATGGGATTTTCATGGAACATTTTAGAAACTTCATATAATCCCGACCAAGGAGGTTAGATGACTGGAGGCGGCGCAGCCAGTTTTATTAACGCGGGAGGGCGAAGCCGAGCCATCTCAGTAAGCCACATGGCGGCAGCCAGTGCAAGGGTCAGTTGACTAGCGGAGAGATCGGAGAGTAATTCACTCTTTTCGCTATTATCTTCCTCGGACCTACTGAATTATTTATTTTGTACGACGAGCTGAACAGCCGTATGCACTGCAAACAGCTGGCATTTTTTAGCACGTCTTACCCCTTCCTTCCTGCAGTGTAATCTCCCGCGCTTTGTTTGTTGACCCACAAACTGGCTGGTCAGCCGGCTCAGCCAGTTTCAGCCTGGCTTCATCTCGTGCTGGCTGCGCCGCCTCCAGGTATCTAACCTCCTTGATCCCGACACACAGGATGTCACGCCGCTCTTCCTTCTCCTCACAAAACTTTTTGATCTTCGCTATGGGGGCGACGCCAGGGATCCAGCAGCGCTGCTCGTCAAGTTGCGCGTCGTCAAGGAGCTGCGTAATGCCGTCATGCACGACTTGCACAACGCAATCGACGCGCGTAAATTCACTGAGTTGATAGCAACGCTGGAGGAGCTGGTTCGAGAAGCGGGGAGGTTCTATGCTCTTCCCCAGGCAGATGTTGATGCCGAGGTACAAAACCTTAACTACGAAATCCAAAAAGCTAAAACAATTGACAGCTAAAGCATTTATTACTGGTGTACGACGCTGGCACCTAGCGAGAAGCAGGCTTTAGGATTTCTGTGGAAGGCCAAGCTTGAATATGAAAATCTTTCGCAGAACAAGGATACGGTGTTACGTCTGGGCGTGTTCCACGCCCTCGACGTGAAAGTGCGAGAAACCTGGGGAGCTAGGAAAACTGTTTCCTACACCAAAATATTCGAGACTCGTGAGAAGGTTATGGTGGTATCGGGCGTCGCCGGCGCCGGTTAATGTCAATGACCTCGTACGTTAGCTATAGTTAATATATAAAGACGAATAGAGCAAGTTTTGGAACATTGTGACGGATAAGGCTATTCAATAACGGGAATAAACACTGAAAAGGCAACACTCTTGCCCGAAGCCAAATGATCGATTTGCCCCGAAGAGATAGCGCAAGGGTTGTTGTTGGCTCCTGCGACTGAGAGCGAGAGCGTTATGGGATAGATGCAAGGAATAGATTCTTAATCATTAACCTTGATTGTATAATATGTAAAGTTTAGTTGCGGGAACTCGGTAACTGCTTCATCGTAGTGCTTCATATAGACAGCACAGGTTCCTATTAATATGACCCCATACCCTCTGGAGTCTAACTTGGCTCACCTTCAAACCTACAAAATCCGCCGGTGTATAAAGTCTAACGAGCTGACCGGGGAAAACTGAAGGCGAGCTTCCATTGCTTGCTTCGGGCTACGCTCGTCTCCGCTCGAGTATCAATCAGCTCACCAGTTTTTTGTGCAGTACGATCAAACTAGCTAGTTTAGTTACAAGGAGTGTGCCAAGCTGGTAGTTCGCGCGCAGCCATGACTGACTCCAAATTAATCAAAAGTCCTAATTTCCTAACAAAATTGATTGACAAAAGCCGTACTTTTTCATAGCAGTCTCATCTGTATGAAGGAATTGTAATAATTTTCCGTAACCTTTGCACAACAAGCCTCAGCTAAGCAAAACAAAGATTCTCATAAAGTCGGATGATGTTCAGTTATTAGAATTATTCTCCGATATATTAGTTGCGGCAAATAGCCTGAACGAAATACAATTCAATATACTGTCCTGGTAAACCATGGGAGCAACTGTACAGCCCAATTTTGATTCTGACTCATGCCATTACGATTGTCATTGTTACCAAGTATCGTCTGAATATAGCTCAAAATAAGCTGTGCCGTCCTCCCGAATCTAACTAGCTCCAACTCCTGGCCATACTGTCCGCCGAACTGAAGAAAAAGTGGATGCCTTCACACGGCTGTATATATAACTAGATTTTGCAGCCAGTAGGAGCTAGACGTGAGGAAACTAGGCTATTTAAAAAATTGTGCCTTATCTATCTCAGATGGTGACATAAAAAAGTTAAATAACTTTCAATATAATTTAACATAAAATATTTGAGATTTTCGATCGCCATCTTGCGGAAACATTTGAACAGATGTACGCGGTACAAACCTTATTTAAAATAAAATGTGGTTGGAAGCGGCAGAGTACGTAGTGGAAAAGGCAGGTACTCAACAATCTTCAAACTAGAGAAGAGAAAGAAAACGATGAATCAGAATCAACCGAGATAGTTCTGGCGTGTAGTCTATGGACTAGTACTTTCAATCACAGGCAGTCAAAAGAAGATGCAACAAAGCTGTCCTAACTAAGGTTTGGAAAGCCACTCATCACCTACAAGCGGTTAATTATTTCTAGGTTGGTACAATTAACATGAAATTATTCATCAAATATTCATTGACCTATTGGCTTTTTTCAATCACTTAACAATAATTATATAGTTTAGCATTGGATTAAAAGATAACGTGTTGGGCACTGAGCGACCGAAAAATGACAACCTACCATTTAAATTCGGCAGGATAAATGGTAAAAGATATTCAGTAAATCATTTTTATAGTATTAAACCCCACTATAAAACTGTTATATAAAACCGAATGCAAAGCCTTCGACAACTTAGCAACCAAGAACGTAGAAGCATTTCGCCTGTTTCTAATTCCAGATGTGGCATTTGTGGGAACTTTTCACGCACTATGCACATATATTTTTCCATAGCTTTATCTAGTCTGTTCTTGAACGCGTTCATACTTGGAGCGGCCAACGATGTCATCGGGGAGGCTGTTCCTCATGTCGGTGATTCGAAGCGAGAAAAATTTTGTCACTTTAAGAAGTTACAGCGCAGTTTTTTTAGTTTATAGCCGTGGCCCCTGGTGTTGTACATGCATAATCCTTCCTATCTTTACCTTGATGGCCAGGGTGCGCAGCCGTAGACCAGCAAATTAACGCTCAAATCAGCCCTGGAGCCAACATCAACCATCTAAATGCTATAGATATTGTCATCCTGACACCTAAGCAGCCGTAGTCAATTGACCTATCTCACCACACGAACTTTAAACCAACACTGCTTCTGCACACAAGCCGCTACTCCACATAGTTAACGGTCAATACATTGTTCTCCAATGCTTTATAACCCATACCATCACTACTTACACATGCTGTTATCCTAAGTGTCCGCTGACCACACTGCATTGCTGCAAATGTGAACTGTACCAAACGGTAATGCGTCATCACCTTACTTACTCCGCAAGACGTTAACCCCGCGTCACTGTTTCCCAGCCTTACTATCCCCCAGCATCTTCTTCCCCCCACACTTACCCCGACTCTCCACCATTATCGCATAGGTAACTGGAGGCTTTTCTCGCAGATTTTTGATGCTTTTCCGTATTAGGTTAGGTTAGGTTACAACTCTTATAGATCCTCTTTTTATAGCGTAATGCAGTCAAGTGAGCAGTAACTAAGAAAAGCCCGTCCGGCAGTCGGTGAAAAAAGGCGGGGAGACGGAGTAAGCGTGGAGGTAGAGTTATGCTGGGGGAAAATAGCTGCGACGAACGGACGGGCTGGAATGCTGGCTGTGTATCAACAGCGGTATGGCGTAGGGAGTTGCTTACCGAAAATCGTGAGGAGGTTAGACGGCATGGGATAGAGCTGTTGGCAGTTTTAAATACGGCGTAGAGCGATTGTATTGGTGGCTTACTTCTCATTAGCTCGCTGGTTAATTTCCATGAAGGGGATTTGTACCTTTGGCTTTTAACAAATAATCCCTCATTCTACTCTGCCCTTTAGCAGGCTTACGCACGGAAAGGAGGATGAAAAATATGCTGGTCAAGGGCAATGCTGGCCTCTGGCATGCATCCCGATGGCCATAGTATCGATGACTCTTTCGCCAAGAAAGTCGAGTATTTTGTTGAACGGTGCCCTCGGCTGCGCGCCAGGGGTACGCAGCCGTGCATCACCAAATCTGCACCAATCAGCCATGAAAGGAACGCCTATCATATTTCCGGATGACCACCAATCAGCCGTGTAGTTTACCCTGCCGTCAGTAACCAGCCCATGACATCATCTTGCTTTAAATATTAGGAGCTTAACGCCACCATATTCTGAAGCGAATAGCCCAGAGAATAATGGTTGTCCACCACTGAACGTTGATCGAATCATCACTTCATACTCTGACTTTAGCTCGAACTGTTACTTGCGGACAACGGACTGCGACCAGCCAGCCCAGCTCGCCAGTGGAACTGCATGCATCCTGCCGTGCACCACCAGACCGTCACTTTTAGCTCACAGCATCTGGGGTTAGGTTTCAGATAGCATAGTTCTATCCAAAATTTATCGTCGTACAACGCGTGGCCGTTCGACCGTAGGCTGATTCTACACACGGGACAGCTACTGACGGCTCCGGCACGCTCCGTCTGGGTGGTGTAAAAATTTTTCGCGTATTGGCTTTGGCAGACAATGCTGGGCCATTCTACGTCAGGCTACTCTCCTGTGGGCTGATTGATCTAATTCAATGGATGTGATCTGTCTGGTGCTTGCGGCTGAAAATATTACAGTCAAAAAGTGTTATATGCTACGTTCTTGAGGGAAGGGATCAAGATAGTCCATTCGATGCACGGCAGTGGTGGTCTCTGACAGGCGTCCCCGCGCTAGCTCCAGAGCCAGTCCAAATGTTCCTAGTCCGCCTGCAGTTCGCTTATGTTCGACAGCGAACGACCGCTAGTAATGTCCGGACATGGCAGGGAGCCGCATAGGAAACGCGAGCCGTAACTTTAACCATAGCAACACAGAATCACACGTGTGCCTATCCTATTGCGATGAAACGCTAGAAAATCTACTCGTTTCCAGGGCCTTGATGCAGGCATTTTATTTATTCCCAAACTTGTATTCAGCTGACTGAACAATTAGTTATTCTCTCGTTCCTTCAGTGAGTATTCGTAAGAAAGAAAAAAGTTCACCAAGAACTGCAAAATACATTTCCAAAATAATTGACTGTCGACATTGCTGCTAGTTTAGTAACTAATTATCGTTAAAATATATACGGCAATAAATTATATAAATAGTGATTTTTGCGCGATATTATCGATAGAGCAGGAAGCAGTATTCAAGAAAATGAATCTGGCAATCGATTTGTGCTTTTTCAAACAATGGTAACATGGCTTGAAAGACGAACAGCAGCACGTGGGGATTTCCAAGTTCTCTTATAAAAAAATTGCCCCGTAAAGGTTAACAACCTATAACCTCTTGCACCCTTCAGCATTCTCACTGTAGTTCCTATCGCATTCAACAATCCATAGGGTGGAGACATTAAGACAAAATTGCAGAAGGTGGGGCAAACGCTAAATAGGAATAGGCGCAAAGAAAAATTGACTTATCGAGTGGCTGATAAAAATCTTCAGCGACAGTATAAGCAACGGGAGAAGCTGTTGATTACAAGTGAACAATTCATATATCAGATTAAAGAGACTGTCATCAACGCGAGAGCTTCCGAGTATTTCAGAGACAGTTTTTACCTAACCCTGTGGCTGCCGCAAGCACGCGAATGAGGCAATTGCGGTTGGTAACCTCCATGAACTGTAACAATGCTTAGTCAGAAGACGAAGGCAGACACGAATCAAACGCCTCAATTTAGATGTGCGCCGGACGTAGAGGTAGTTGGTTTGGTATATATTCTAGGAACCCAGTAGAGCAAACCCCACCTGCACCAAGTGCAACCGGCATATTTACCACAGTTTTAAACCCTAACATACCACGAAGAGACGTGTAGAGTCAGAGGGTAAGGGGAACGAACAGGAAACTCGAGAAAAGCATCAAGGTTCTGTTGTATTTAAATGAATTTAACATCTAACATATGAGAGACTTAAGTTGTTTTAAGAAATAATTCAAAGCTGTAGTCATTTACAACCAAACGTGAATCAAAGTAGAAACCAAAGTCGCCCGTGACTGCTACGAATGCCAACATTAAACGGAATTCCTTTGTATTATGTGAACTGCAACCCAATTAAAATAGCGTTTGGTGTTTGACGCTGTTTCAGTGAATTTAAAAAAGGCACATGGCTTTGGAGATCACTGCCACAAAAAGACGAGATGATTAACTTTATATACTACTCTTATCTAACGCGGACTTGTCCTACCTTAATTTCACCACTATCGTAAGAAACTAGTTTTAGGGCACTGTAGGCATGACTCCCACATCGCTGTAAATCATAAGCGCCCCATACACTAGCTTATCTGACTCTCGAGTCCGGCTAACTGATTCTGACTAGCGAATCTGATTCGGTGATATTTCACCATTCACCTACGTACTTTGCTCGCAATAGCTTTGCCAGATGGTATATGTCTATACCAGATTTCACAAATCTGGTATTTTCAGGAGTCTGCACGGTACGAATATTTAGATCTGGTATATTTGCCTAAATCTGGTATTTTCTGACTTACTGCAAATTTACTGCATTAAGTTCCACTTCTGAAGTTTGAACTTCCTCCAGCGTAGGCGTGGATTATATAGATTACCTTCAGAGCGGCGCGACTAGAGCTTTCCCGTCATTTTCGGAACAGCCAGTTTACCGCTTGATGAAATAACCCCAATCTCATTGTTAACATTTAGCAAAAGTGCTTAGTGCAATATAAGCACGAGAGTGATGATCATTGATTGATTACTGATCAGTGATGATATGGCCTAGGACGGGTGAGGTTGTCGGCTGATCTCTGCGACGCAGAGATCGGTTTGGTGGCTTTGAATTCTATTCTCCACCATTTTCGTTTGGTGGTTTTGAATTCTAGAGTGCCACTTATTGGAGTGCCACTTGAATTCTGGGGTGCCATTCAAAATTTCGCTGATCTTGAAAATCAGCATTCATGGAACTGGCTGCCTACTGCATCACTTGTCACTTTCTCCAATCACTTTGACCTGTCTCCAATGCATTCGTGGAGCGAGTGTTTTCACAAGTCACCTACCTATGTGAAAAACAAGCAACGAAATAAAATTCCAACTAAGGTACTTGAGTCCGTTATTCGGACCAAAAGCTATCTGCTCGGCCGCAACAAGTGATCACACCCGAAATGTTTGGTAAATGCAATACAAGCAAGTACGAAAATAAGCAAGAGGAAGATGGCCTGTTTCCGTGGCTTGCTGAGCAAAGGGGAAGAAGTGTCACACTAATAAAAAAAGGAAAAAGTGTCAATGTAATCAAACATATAAAAGGTTATTAAATTTAACCAAGTTATTGAGATGCTGATATAATTTATGCAGCCCTCATATTATGCTGAGATAATTTATACAGCCCTCATATAAAAGGTTATTAAACTTAACCAAGGTATTGACATGCTGAGATAATTTATACAGCCCTCATATACTGTATAATCGCACGGAAGTATAACACAAGCCCACCATTACTTAATTGTTTATGGCTGCGTGGGCTGACCCCGAACTTTTCTCGACGAACAGACTTGCTCACTTATTATTATACATATTGCTTTGTTAAAAATTCCAAATTCACATTTGCATCTTTTCCAAGTTAGAAATTCTAGATAAATTTCCCGCGTTTATATACTAATTTATACTAAGACATAACTTATTTACGCGCTGATTGAATTTCTTTTCATCATTATTTCAAATGAATGCATTCAACTGATGGCATAGAAACCGTCATATATCATTTCACAAATATCGGACACGCTTTTGAGTTTTGCGACTAAGAAAGTCATGTTTGTTTTTTGATTTATCATTATATTTATACCACATCAACCCTTTCATAAACCTTTTCTTATATCGTTTTCTACAGTACACCATTATTCTGAAAACCAAACCTCAAGTAAATTGACTCACAAATTTGGGCGTATGTCAAATGTCGCTCGTTTATTGCATTTGTAATTATTTCCTTGTGGAATATTGTCCATACTTTGTATATTGGACACCCGACCAGTCGCATTAATATCCGCAAATTCACCCATGAAAACGTACACAAAGTTGTCGTGTCGGCCAGTAAGAAATATAGGCTTCCGCGTTAAAATCCCATAATTTATTTGAAGACGCCGTCTCGAGAACCACGATGACCAGTCGGATCATCAAGTTTGAACCGTTAAGTAGACGAGAAATTTAGAACTTATAATTGCAAGTAAACTCTTGTTATATAACCAGTGTTCGTGAAACTTTAATTTTTTTTTAATTCTTAGTCGTCAGTATTAAGCCGAATTTGAAACTTTATTTCCTATGTTAAGATAAATTAGGGACCTTTAAGATAATCACTGGTGAGAGTTCTTACTAGGCCATTCGGCAACGAATGGCACCTGTACATCAGTGTCATGTAATGAATACAATGTAAGTTATGATAAACTGTAGAGAATGCAAGTTTATTGCGCGTAAAATGTGCTGTGACAAGACGAAGACCAAAACTTCACTCTGCTCTTTCAATGGAGGCATTGAACAATTGTTTGGTTTCTTGGCTTGATCTTCCGTACAAATTATCTGAACGAGAGCAATGACCAAGTAAATATTTGGCTGGAAATCATGCTACCGGTACAAATTATGGGAAATATCGTTCTCATTAAGTACAACGTACCAAATTGTACAACGTACCAATAAGTACAACGTTCCAACCAATTCGATTCCTGGCTTCCTCTCAATCGTATTCTTTATTTCCTATGAAATGCATTAATGTCTTAATTATTGCCCAGAGAAAATCAACTCACATAAGTCAGACTCGTTGTTGAATCATGTTTCTCAGAAAGTTATATTGGTTCTTTGCATCGTCGTTATATCTACACTATATCAACATTCACATACATAAATTTATTATGCCGTTTATTGTGGCACAGCATTAATCTAACAATATTACCATTCAGAAGAAAGAAAATTTTCGTTCTCTAATGCACAAATAATTTACATTCATTGAAGATATTCAAACTTTAATGACTTTCTACAGCCCTTACGGCATCACATCCTGCCATGCGTTAGCCAACGATCAGCTGACCGTCATGTTACTGATTCATCCTGCCTGACGCATCAGCAATCCCTGCTTGCCCCATCGGCAGTCACTGCTATAATGAAGTCATAGCGATGGCTTTTTCCGCATACTCAATTAATTTTATTTTAAAGCTCTCATCATGCGTCATTCCTTGCACGCAGAGCTGGGCAGCGCTACTTGGAAATGTAGCGGCGCTACCGCTACCGCTACATGCTCTAAATGTAGCGGGCGCTACCGCTACCGCTACATGCTCTAAATGTAGCGGGCGCTACCGCTACCGCTACATGCTCTAAATGTAGCGGGCGCTACCGCTACCGCTACATCGTTCTTAGGGGTTATGATACTGAATCCAGCCGATGGCTACGATTTGTACCCACGGCGGTCAATAATGATTTAGTTAGGGATGGAATCGTTTTCTAATATGTCAATGAAAATTTACCGTATTCAGTAGTTCTGGGGTGGGTTCCACTTATATGGTGTTCTATGGAATTATTGGAAAAAATTTTCTCTAAATATTTTTGTACCTACACTTGCGTTTATCGCAGGTAAGGGTAGAGAACGCGGTAGTAGAAGAGTTCAATGAAGTGATGGTGCTAGTAAGTTGCATTAATTAGTGTTAATTCCAGCAGTCCTGGCCTATACTTTCAAAAAAGGATAAGAGATCATAAGTTCATCAGCCAATCATTGACGGCGCTTCAATCAAAATCCACCAATCATAGACAAGAAAATAGAGCGTAGGTACTTACGTTCACTTAGCGAATTTTGAAAGTATGACCCTGACTCAGAAAGTAAGGATATGCTGTTATACATCGACTAAATATGGAATTTATAACAAACTAATTCCAATATGACTCTACTTGCGTAAATATTTCTCAGTGCCCAGCTTCTGAAAATTGAACTCGCACCAACACCAAAACATTACAAATCACGGGCAAGAATTCATCGTAGCTCTGATATCAACAAAACGAATTTCTCGTAGGGAATAGTTTTAAAATCAATAACGTTAATAAACAGTCTGGACGTCTGTAGCAGGTTGAGAGCTGTTATACTTCAGAGCTGTTCACTGGATCGACACTTCTCCGAACTCGCCTGCGCAACTGTCCCAATCATAATTCTGGAATAGTTTCTTCGATTGCGTCATTTATTTATCAATGCATTCCAATAATCCCGCATTTATCAAGAGGAATGACTTTACAAATATCTGAACCGTCGCTGAAACATGCGCCTCAGAAAGTTATATTGGTTTTGTGCGTTGTCATTACATTCGCATTTCATCAAAATTTCCATGGATTGATTTCCTTTCCGTTTCTTATCGTAAACAATTATTCTGACAACAAAACTGCTTCTGAATTGCATTGCAAGTTTACGCATGTATGCACTGTTATATTAGTGCATACATGCGTATTCATTGCATACATGCGTATATACATAACAGCCACTTGTACATTATATTAGATTTGAAATTTCAGGAGAATTTGTCTTCTTTTTACTATATATCTTAAGGCATCAGTTGGCCACTGAAATGAATACCCAGAAACTGCACAAATATGCCACTGAAACTTACACGTAGTTATGGTATCGGGCCACAAGCTATTACAAGCTCTCCCGTTGACTTTCCACAGCTCGGCGTGTGAAATGATTAAAACGCTCATTTGGTTATTTTATCATATGGGGACCGACCAAGCATACGGAAAACTTCTACAGTTATTATCCGATTGTCATGAAACTTCACATACATACGTAAAATGTAAAAAAAATATTTTGCTCCTATGAATTTTTCGAAAAAATTGATAGAAAACGTGAAATTCATAGAAAACGGCTAAAAAGGGGTACTTCAGAAAATCTATCTCCTCCCACAAATATCATCCTACAACATCGAGACACGTATCATTCGATTCGTAAAGACCATATCTATCGACTCTAACATCACTCTTTTTTCATTTTCTACCTAGTTTTTTTTATGACGTTTTTTTGGTCTTCGAATTTCGATAGGGTATTGTTGTTACAAATCGAATGATATGTGTCTCGACATTGTAGCATGTGATTTGCAAAAGTTATAAACTTTTTAGAGTACCCCTTATTTGCCGTTTTCTATTAATTCCACGTTTTCTTTCATTTTTTTTAAATTTACATGAACAAATAGGTCTTAGATTTCTGTTTTACATATGTGTACCAAGTTCCGTCTGTACGATCCGTCTGTAAACAAAAAAGTTTTGTTGGAGGGTAGCCGGTCCCCTTAAGTAAAATCTAAAGGATTTATCTATAAATGTAGCGGTAGCGCTGTAGCGGCAAAACCTCGTATCGCTACTTAAATATGTAGCGGGCGCTACCGCTACATTGCCTTAAATGTTGAGCCGCTACCGCTACTAAAAATGTAGCGGCCGCTAGTAGCGGCCGCTACATGTAGCGCGACTGCCCACCTCTGCTTGCACGTATATGACGCAACAAACTGAACAAATTGGATGAATTGGATGCCACACAGCACGATCATATGGCTTACTGAATTAATTATACGACGTTCAAACTGCATAACCCGCAGCTGGATTCAGTAACATGTCTGAATAGAACATACACGTAATGAATCATTTTACGCATTAAAGCTTTAATGCAAATGTGTTGGCACCTGATACGTAGGCCATTTCGCCTAATAAGTGAGTTGTCATTATAACAGAATTGCCCACATGAAGCCAATGAGCTCAGCAGGTACAGTTTGGTCGCGTCTGCGCGATACGGGATGTAAAGGTTTAAAAGGTTACAAGGTTTGAAATGAGTCAAACCAATGACCTGAGTCATTGACTCAAAATTTACCTCGTGGCACATTTTTTTACTTTTGATAACCCGGAAGTGATTGAAGTTAACCAGCAATGTACTTCACCTCAATGATACAATGAAATAGCACGAAAAACTGTTAATCTTGACCACGTTATTTAGATGCACAGATTATATGGTGAGCCCGTCATACTCGTTGAAACGCTCTATATTAGAGCGCATACTAAAATTACTCAATTTATATAATTCATTTCATTTATATAACAGGGGCGTTGAATTCATGGTCGTGACTTGAAACTCTTTGGTGCGAGTCTAATTTTTAGTTTTGGGCGCCAGAAAGCGTGTACGTCCCAAGTTGTGAGCCATTGAAATAGTCATGGAGTGAATTTAAGTGTAAGCAATTTGAACGGCGTATTCTGAGGTACTGAGGCGCGTCTGCCTGTGAAACTCGGTAACCGAGTCACAGGCGACCACGTAACTTCCGCATTGACGTCATGAGACAGGCAGTTTGCTTTCGTAAATCCCATCCACCCGCCATAACGGCAGATTTTGGGATCAAAAATATATAAACAATATCACCAACAAACTTCCTAATCTTGACTACGAATGTCTCGCACCCACCCCATAGCTACTGAACACTGAGTTGCAAGTCTCCGCAACAAAAAGAATGATTGTATCGCCAACTAATTTATTCCTAAATCTCGACGTTCAAAATAAATTTTGAACGTCGACTTGCCTCACAAGTGACTTGCCTCACAAGTTTACTCATACATATAAGCACAATTGCTGCTCATATATTACATGTAGTTCATGTCAGGAGAATATTGTATATGATGATCTTTTCTATATGATAATGTAGTAATTAGGCATATATACAAAGCATCTGAAAATTTGCCAATGAATCTTGCACGTAGTTGTGGTGTTGAACATACCTACAAATTAGCACGTTAAACTGTTTTAACCATTGAACATAAAATCAGGAAAGGAAAAATATGACAATTTCATTAGTAGAAGGTGGACAATTGTGAACACCAGCAAAAGAGACGGAATTTAAATTGCTACTAGAATAAATTAAATTACTAGTTAAATTTCCAGCCAATAGCATAAGTAACCACAAAACTGCCAAAGACATTGGCATGTAGTTGTGCCAGCCGTGATCTACGTGTTGGTTTTCTGTGATACATTGTTATACCTAAATTTCTGTACATTTACGCTAGACTACGGACAAAAATTATATAAAAATTAATATATTCATAGATATATTAAAAAAACGTAAGTTATGAGCGGTGGATATTAAGCATATCTATAAAACTTGCGAGATGAGGTTGCAGTTGTTTTGTTTTCTTGAATTGTTTCTGTGCAACTTTTACATTGAATTTTTGGCCTTGATAATAGAATTCATGTTTAAATGGTTTCACTTGTGAACAAAAAGTTATGAAAGGAAATGTATGATCATTTTATTTGCAGAAGGTGGACAATTGTGAGCTTCAGCAGCAGAGATGGAATTTAAATTGCTAAGTGAATATTTATGACTGGATAGTTGGGGAAACTAACGAACATGATTTACAAGACTTCGTTAATAGTTAGTCAATCAATGTCGGTCGCGCACTTCTGAATTATCGATTATACAAATCTATGAATTAATGTAAATTTTTCGAGAAAACCAAAACTCAAACGAGAGATATTTTTTTCAAATCTCCACATGCGATCAAATTGCGAATACGATCAAACATTGCCTGCTGAGCTCAAAGGCATCTTTACTCGTGTCGGGAACTCTGTTAGAATGACAACTCACTCACTTATGTAAAAATACGGCAAGTGCCAATTTTTTACACAAAGTCACTGCCATTAGAGTTATAATATATATATAATAATATCTTGTTGTAATTTATGGGTAACTTAATTAAACTATTCGATGCTGACAACATCTCAAGAAAATGAGTTGCTGGAGTAGCTGGAGGAAACATACTGTATATGCATTGTTTCTATATATGTGAAGGGCGTATCATTGCGAATTCCAAAATGACCGCGTGCACCAGCGAACACCTAATAGCTAGATGAGTCCTATTCAACATTGACTGCCCCTCCTGAAGAATTAACAACAATACTCAGAAGCTTTCACCTTGCCGACAATAATCGGTAATAATAATATTGTCGGTAATGCCGACAATAATCGGTTATTAAACTTAACCAAGTTATTGAGATACCGAGATAATTTATACAGCCCTCATATAAGAATTTATTAAACTTAACCGAGTTATTGAGATGCTGAGATAATTTATACAGCCTTCATACAGTTACGCGCATATTTATTGGCAACACGCTTAAAAATATTTAATGTGAGAAATAACATAATTTGAAGCATTTATTGCAATTTCTGCATTTATTTTCAGTTAAAATGATCAAAGAACATCTAATCATTTTTCATAACGGATAGTAAAACGTTAGATCTTTGTTGTATTTATATTTATTAGAAAAACACCAAAACCAAAAGTAATGGCAACATTTTGAAAAAAAAGCATATGAGTTGTTGGCAACTCTAAATTAATACTTTGTGTGACCTCCCTTGGCAGCAATGATAGCACACAGACGCTTCTTGTATGTTAATACGAGGTGTTGGCATGTTTTAGTAGGAATCTTGCGCCACTCTTCCATGGCAAAAGTCTTCAATTCTTTGATGTTGCTGCATGGGTCTTCTATATGAACACGCCTCTTGAGTTCCCTCCATTGAGTTGCCAATTTCCCGCGTTCCTTGGAGGGAACTTGAGTTCCCAATTTCCCGCGTTTATATACTAATTTATACTAAGACATAGCTTATTTACGCGCTGATTGAATTTCTTTTTATCATTATTTCAAATGAATGCGTTTAACTGAAGACATAGAAACCGACAAATATCATTTCCCAAATATCGGACACGCTATTGAATTTTGCGACTAAGAAAGTCATGTTTGTTATTTAATTTATCATTATATTTATACCGCATCAACCCTTTCAT
>NW_025947196.1:200175-239731 GCF_000764305.2 Hyalella azteca | reverse complement strand
TTAGATTTAGGACGTCTGGTCATTTAAGCAAATGGAATCTGGGGTTAGGTGTAGAGTGCCAAGTTATTTTTTTTATAGCAGGGCCACATGGTAATAGAACTTGAGGCTGGGTTTAGGACTGCAGGCCATTTCCTTTTGAGGATGATCGTGCTCTTGGACATGGTTTTGCCTACCTCGACAAACTATTTGGGGGAAACTAAGGTTAGGTTAATTCGACTCAAGGTTGTGTTAATAATGAAAATTTGACCCTGTTACACGCAGTTTGAGGTTGGGTCCCTGACGCCAAGTCGCACCTTTATGGAAGACGCTGCTTGAGCACATTGTATAAGACATCGTGGGATGTAAGAGGGTTGAGTTTATTGATATTGAAATTAAAATTTAGGGGGTAAGGGAACATTCTGGTTGCATAAAGTACTGATCTACGTTGTACGAGGTTCTGGTGTTCAAGCATTTCTCGCACCGCCATTTAAGACTTGACTTTGGTCGGTACGAGTAGAATAGAATTCCTTGCGTAACATATTTTACTATGAGCACGTCTGTGGTATCGAAAGCTCCGGGTTAATCTGTTGGCACACCTTCTACTTACATTGTAAAGATAATACATAAGTTAGAATTAAATGTCGCTTATCTTTAATTGGCTCACCAAAAACACAGACTGTAATCGATCGGCAGCATGTTTCATACCATGACTTCAAAACCTCTTCTGTATATTCGCCGCAAAACTAAGACCAACGATGAAAACTATAAAGTCGTAAAGTGTAAGTCGTACGTGCGTTTAATTATTATTACTTGATATTTTCACCTTATTATGTTATCACTGTTATAACGATGATATTTCGGCCAGATACAATGTTATTATTTTGGTAAACTAAAATTTGGTGGCAAATACAGCGTTTATGTTCTTATCCTGCAATTACGCAAAAGTTATCCCGAGTAAAAGTTTTGTCCATAATAGACGGAAACGGCGTACGAACATTTTTTGACTGGTTCGTTACGTTTCATTTAGCCACATAACACGTAGACTTCTTTCAATTTAGAGTCCGCGGAAAAAAATAAATAAATGAGACACATTTTGAAGAACATGATCGCACAGTTGGTTACGCACGAAAATTCATGGGCTGCGATTAAAAGGTGACAATCTTTAAACGGTAATGTGAATTAAGAAGGTTTTATGGATGACCTTTGACCGTTTGTGAACTTTGACCGTTTTTCCCTGCATGTTGCCTTTATTTCAATATACGCAATGCTCCTGTCACCTCAACTTCTTCGGTTGTCTTGACAATTCAATGCGGTAGGATCATTTCTTATAATATTAACTAATGGTATCCATGTTATCTTTATCCTCTAGCTCTAATCAAGCGTTAAGCCTGTGGCGGATGGATAAGTCTTAAATACGCGAATGCCAATAGTCCTGAATGCTGTTCGAAAATAGAGCACCGAATTACCAGACTGTTGGATCAGCGCTAATGGCAAGGAACTTGGAGCTCAGAAACTTTTCTCTCGAGTCCACTTCTCTTTAACTATAATTTCATGGATGCGACTTACGTTAATAAAATTGACGTATAGTTTTATATTGATGGTATTATTATTGTGTTCAAACAATGAATTTAGCCAAAAATATCCCATGGTAAGTCCAGCCTTCAAGTAACTCTTACTAGTGAAAAAATAAAGAATTTCATCTCATAAGCTCATCACAAAACCATCCCACCGAGAAACTTGTCGCATATGTCACTTGCAATTACCACAACGAGTTACGCTAAATTATATCTCATGTTCGGTTATTGTTGAGCTATCTTCCACCAACTGTGATACGGTTCTTCCACCAACTGTGATACGGTTCTTCCACCAACTGTGATACGGTTCTTCCTCCAACTGTGATACGGTTCTTCCTCCAACTGTGATATGGTGTTTCCTCCAACTGTGATACGGTTCTTCCTCCAACTGTGATACGGTTCTTCCTCCAACTGTGTTACGGTTCTTCCTCCAACTGAGATACGGGTCTTCCTCCAACTGTGATACGGTTGGTTCTTCTACCAACTGTGATACGGTTCATGGTCGACTTTGTTCTTCCTCCAACTGTGATACGGTTCTTCCTTCAACTGTGATACGGTTCAAGGTCGACTTTGTTCTTCCACCAACTGTGATATGGTTCATGGTCGACTTTGTTCTTCCACCAACTGTGATACGGTTCATGGTCGACTTTGTTCTTCCACCAACTGTGATAAGATACTTGGTCGACTTTGTGAAACGTGAGAAGCATCGTGCTAGTATTGTGACTGGGGTCATGCGGCTTAAATATGATGTCAAATGATGATCAACTGCAGGAATAAATTTTCAATAGATTAGTTGTCGTGTTCTTTGAAAATTGAATCGCATGTTTTTACCATACGTTACTAAAACTCTTTGAATGTAATATTGATTGATAGCCGAGGCATTGCCACTCGAATAAAGACCAGGCTCAAGAGATTGCGCACTGCTCCCTCCAACGGGACTTGGTTGTTCATTATCAGTCAAGCCGTCGACCCCGGTCGCGATTGCGCCGTCTTGGGCTCAGCTGTAGCCCCCCAACCCCTCCCTCCCCCCGACCGTCGTTTTCGGTCACTGGAGCTGATATTTCCTATCTACTAAACGGAGCCATTTAGATCACGATACTCCAGCAAGTTTTGCTGATATATTACCCGTACAATGAGAAAATTCAAAATAGAAAACTGGAAAAACTTAAGCGGGGTACTTGTAAACAGCCATCAGGTCTTTGATTTAAAGTATATAAGGATCAGTGTATCACCTCTTATTGTTATTGATCCGATCAACGAGCCTTCTCATGCGTATTTAAAACTGTAAAGTATTTTTTGAAATTATATATGACGCAACAGTAGTCGAGCAGCCCGATCGTTACGTTTGGTAAAAAAACAGCCAATCGCAGTTTCAAATTGTTCGTCGCCAAGGAGAGCTAGAGTACGTGACGAATATTCCAGAATTGACTGGTGAGCCATAGGCTTTGAATCGAAGAAGTATGCCGAGTATTGCGGGGCCGTGCGAATGCTCGGAAGCTATGAATATCTAACTTAGCACTAACACGAATTTCTGCAAATCACCAATGAATTCCAAATTGCAGCGAACATGTAGCACCAATTCCACGCGCACTTGTGTCCACTAAATGCAAGGCAGCTGATACTTCGCACGGAAAATGAACGTTCACGTCTCTATTCAATGTAGGGAAGCGCTCTTCGACAGGCTATACATGATTGTCTCTGGTTGTCACGATTCTTTTCTAATATTCTCGTCAGGCCAAATTAACTTGAGATTTCTTCGAAAATCAGCATCGAGGCATGACCCATATTTTGTACGAATTACTCGATCACAAACCTGCAGAAATAAGTCGTCAGTGCGACTGGCGTTCCCTCTGGACACGGACGCGTTTGATATTATTACAGATATTTTCTTTGATCTAAACAAGATTTTAACACAAAACTTGGCGTTAGAAGTAAATTTTGTTCTACTATGTTCGTTGCTTCGGAACCCCTTATTTTCGTTTTTGTGTAATTGAAGTGCTAATGAAAACAGTTGAGAAAATTTTACGCCGGACTCTCGGCCGGTCTCCCAATCTAGTGAACAAAGAATATCTCTCAAAGTAAAGAGCGTAGCTAAATGAAACTTGGTGCACGTATTCAGTAGGACCTAACGGTGATGTTTGACTGTAGAAAATTTTATATATTTCGCCTTCTTTCGTGAGTTATATGGCGATACGGACCGAAATTCGCAGTGATCAAGGAATTTCTTCCAAACTACTGAAAAGATTTGTAAGAAATTTTGAATATACATTCCTAACTACCAAACGATGATGTTTAGCTCGGGATTTCGTCTTCGTTCGCGGGTTATACGGCTATACGTATTGGCTCTTGGTCAATGTCAATTTAAAAATCGGCCTCTGAAATGCCAGTCGTTTCTCCGTATATAAGTATAACTCACGAACAAAGGCAAAATCGAAAAAAATAGTCACGAGCTAAACATCACCATTGGGAGGTTTGGCATATATATGCAAAGTTTCGTTCAAATCTGTTCATTAGTTTAAAAGAAATTTCTTGTTCACTGCGAATGCAATCACGTATTGCTGTTTAAATTACGAATGAGGGTGAAATGGAAAAAAACTCGCGAACGAAGGCAAAATAAAAATTTTCACGAGCTAACCATCACAGTTAGATAGTTTGGAATATATATTCAAAATTTCGTTCGAATCTGTTCAGTACTTTGGAAGAAATGTCTAGTTCACTGCGAATTTCGGCACGTATCGTCATTTAACTCACGAATGAAGACGAAATCTAAACAATTTGCATGAGCTAAACTTGTCCCGTTAGGTCCTAAAGAATGCGTGTACCAAGTTTCATCCAGCTGCGTTCATTAGTTTGGGAGATATTCTTTGTTCACTGAATTTGGAGATTGGCCTTGCGACCGCGGCCGCGAGTCCGGCCGTTAATTTGTCCGAGACCTCAGTTATTAGGAATGAGGCTCATACTTATGATCCTCGTCATTATAGGGCGAGGACCGTCATTGTTGGATATTTGGACCGGCATTGTCAGGTATTTCTTTATTATCACTGAAATTTGAAAACCGTGAACTTAAATAATTTTCATTATTAATAATAATCAATAATAATTATAATAATAATAAAATAATTTTTAAAAAAAGGTATAATAAATTTCAAAGTAAATTTTTAACCCAAATCAATCAAGCAATACCCATTCAACAACCGTATGGACATTCAACCAAAATTTCAGATCGAGGAATAAAATTAGGTTGAAATACAGTCGTCTAATATTTCGAAAGCGAGTGAAGTGTTTACCCAACTTACGGTACTTATTAATGGCACTTATGTTTCGGTTAGTTACAACTGGAAGTTATTATACGTGAAAATGCATACGTCCAATAAAAGATGCTGAGATAAATGACAAGGAACTGTAAGAGGGCAATGATGAGTTTCATCTCGTACATGCTAAATCTTGTCTGTAAGACGGTATTTCTGAGGGTTTCACATCATACATGCTAAATCTTGTCTGTAAGATGGTATTGATGAGAGTTTCATCTCGTACATGCTAAATCTTGAGGAAAACTGTGCACTAGCCAGGCTGTTCGATTATCTGTCTAACACTGAACTGGTCTTTTGATCAGTTCGAGAAGAAATTCGTCAAATGTGCCCTTATAGTACCCTTAGTCTATGTTTGAATTTCAGGAGTTAAACAACACTTGTAAGATTCAGATACTCACAGGATAAAAAAAGTTGCAGTGATAATGGAGAACATAAGAATGGTTATCACAACACTGCTGGGGTTTGTGATACTTGCGGTTGTGGAGGAAACTTTTGGAACTTTCGTCAAGTACTCCGCCATAGCTGTGTCAGTGGAAAAACTTCTCCAACTTGGCGTGGCATCGAAGAACTACTCAGCAGTAACGTCCATCTACTGCGCGATGCAGGCAATGCTGAGCGGCACAGGCTTCCTAACTCTGTGCGTGCACAGCACCAGCAGGCAGTGCCTGCTGCTGAACTCGACGTACCCGGCCTTGTTCAACCGAACTTATCCGAGCTCGAAGAATTATAACTGCTACATCCGCGAACCTTATCCTCGTTCAATAGCTATAGGTAAGTGGACACAATTACGTTTAAAACTTCACATTTCGAAATTTGTAGGTCCAAAATAGACAGTTTTGGCTTTTCCGGTTTTTAGTCTCATCTTAAAGCTGACATTCTGAGCTATCCAACGGTACCTTTACCATCTCTGTACGTTGATTTATGCGTTCACTAGAGATTACGCAAGGGAGGGAGGTGGGCGGGGTCTTTAAGAAATAAGACTGAGGGAAATTCGCTGCCCAGCCTATAAATAGAGTCTCTACTCGGAGTGAAGCTCAGTCACCCTCCTGTCGTTGAACAGGGAGATGTGCATGTAGTCGCTCCCACCGTTCTTGACTGGTACAAGCTCCAGTAACGTTTAGTTTCGTATCCTTGCTACATTGAGTAGCAATTCGGGTGCTTACGGGACTTTGTCGGGCTGTACTGAACATTCACACTTTTTGTCACGGCAAACTTTATAACTCCTAGAGTTTTGAAGCTACAGCGATGTGACATGTACCATTCGATTCGTAATAAAAAGATCTAGCGATTGTCGAGCCAATTTTTTCGATTTCGTTTTAGTTTGGATTATATATGGAATTGGGGGAAATTTCGAAAATTCAAAATTTTTTCAGAAAAATCATCATAACAAGAGAACCAAGAAAAAAATTGAAAAAGTGGCCCGACAATCGCTAGATATTGTCTTTACGCATCGAATGATATGTGACTCGATGTTGTAGCATGTAATTTGCAACAGTTATAAGCTTTTTTAGAGTACACCCTTTTTGGCCGTTTTCTATGAATTTTACGTTTTCTTTAATTTTTTTCGAAAAATTCACATGAACAAAATAGTCGTCATTTTCGATTTTACATATGTGTACCATGATAGAGATGATCCTTTCCTAAATATAAAAAATAGATTTTGACCTACATGCTCCCCTTAAATTTGATTATTATGTGGAACTCTCAATTGCATATGATTGACAAGATTTGAAATTAAAACGCATTTTTTGTCATTTGTGAAATATTTTTATTATTAGGACCTTTGGCTATGCTACGCTGCATGGAAATTGCGTCATGAAGCTAAACTATTTACGAAATTTTGTTTTGGGTTCATTCGGAGGAAGAACGGACATGATAAGTGCACTTAATTATGTATGAAGCTTAATTTATGTTCAAAGTAGCAGGATAACCTTGCTCTGGATAGATTATTCCTGCGGTATAAAGAATAAAGGTGTAACAATACACTAATCCAGAATATCCCAGTGCCCCCTACATTTTAATATCAATATCAATAAACTACAATAAACTAAACCATCATAAATCCCACGATGTCTCATACAATGCGCTCAAGCAGCGTCTTCCATTAAGGTGGGACTTGGCGGCGTCAGGGACCCAACGTCAAACTGCGTGTAACAGCGTCAGATTTTCATTATATAAACAGCCTGGAGTCGAATTAACCTAACCNACTAATAAAATCGTTCTGGTTATCTCTGAACGTTCCTTTGTTGTTGCTAGCACAATGAGAGCTGAACGGTATGTTTCATTTCGATTTCTTCGTATATAATTGGAGATGCGTATAATAGTCTTAGCAGGAAATACAGAAGACATTAGCTCTTTGGAGAACACAAATCAATTCTTTTAAAGTGGTCCGCAGGGAATAAAATTCCTCACCAAATAGAGCTAGGGGGCCAAGCCGATGAATACTCCACTATAAGAATTATGAGTGAATTATAGCCTATGATCTATGACGGTCATACAGAATCTATGACGGTCATAATTCAATTGAGTTGAGAATGAAGAAGAGAAGTCCGGCATTGATGATCAATTGGCACCTATAATGAGTAGGTAATTTGGCTTCAATGCATCAATGATATTTTTTTATGCCGACATGACGTGGCTGACCTCAAACCGACATATTGCTTTGATTTCACCTGCAGGTTTTATGATATTTTTATGATTTTAGGATGAAATGAATCCATTTGAAATAAATATAACTATTGAACGAATATTGAATACAACTCTGTATTGGATTATGAGAATTTAGAAAAAACTAAATGTCTAGATATAGAATAATTAAGTTAATTTCGCTACCACGTTCATACAACACGACTTAGCTAGCAAACAACTCACAGTAACTTGGCTTACACATGAAAGTAATGTTATTCAAATCAAGCGTAAAAATGTTCACCGCTCTCCAAATTCTAGTCTCTAATTATTCCCTATGACAAATTAGCCCTCCCTTATTTGATTAATAATTAAAGGATGAAAAGGAGGCCAATAAAATTCACTGTTCTTTTATTGATAGCGCTTCAATGGTTATATGGTAATATATCTTGATATTTTTATTTTTAGTATTATTATATTTTTTCACATTGAGAATTGATAATAATTTGATTTGATAATAATTAATAAATAATAATACATTGATAATAATTTGAGAATTGAACTTATTTCTTTTTTCGATTATCACTGTTCATGATTATCTGTGGCTTGAGGGAACGTGAATACTAAATCCACGAGTATCAATAATGACCGATCGCAAAAACAAGATTAATTAGACTTTCTTTGCACAATTGAAATGCTCGGCATTGTTTGAATTAAACTCATCTTGAATTGTAGGTCTGCCTATTGTTGTAGAGGAACTTCCAATAAACGATGATATCAGTGAGTAAATGAACCATGCAGTCGTGTTGAGATCTTCTGACGCTTCTACACTTATATAATGCCGAATCATAGCTAACTTGTGAAGTAAATGCATTGAAAACAAATCTCATTTATCGAGGTTTGGCAAGGTTGAAATTTTGAAAACCACAAACGTGAGCACATCACCAGCCCTTTAAGAACATGCATTTATGGACACCAAATGCTGACGAATGTCAAGCTGATTTAAGTAGGAGATGCAGAACCGAAGAGTTTTTTGTATTGGATTGGAAATGGCCTGCAGTCCTAAACCCGACCTCAAGTTCTATTACCATGTGGCCCTGCTTTAAAAAAAATAACTTGGCACTCCAGATCATATCGATGATTTATTTAAACGGCATTGATTTTTCTCTTCTCGGTTACACTACTGAATTCGACGATATAAGTTATAATTCAATATAAATTCTACCAATTTAATCTGAGTAATGAACAGATAAGTGGGAATAAACTTATTATTATTACAGGAACTTTTCACATCCTGCCTGAAAGAATGGGATGATGACAGCCACAAATTCTCAACAAAATCCCCAGCGGGGCTTTGAAATAAGACTGGCGAGCGGCGCAGCTACAGTACCAGTTCCTTGCAATTAGCAGCCGTTGCCGAGTTATGATGGAAAAAGTAAAAATTTTATGTCGCTCTGGATTTTCCCGGTAGTGAGTATAAAGTTGTTCGGATACAAGTATCAATACGCGTACTGAGAGCGCGGGGTAAAACCGGGGGGACCCCGAATTTTACTACAACTGCAATGAAAATTTTATTTTTATTTAGCTTTCATTTATGCGCCTAGTGATAAATTAATTATGTATCATGTTTTTGGTACACTCACAGTTCATTCTACGTAAAAAAAACAGAATTTTAATAAAAAATTAGAGAATTAGATATGAAGTGAATGCGATTTGTAAAAAATTGAAAGAGAGAAAAATGTCCTTATTTTGCAAACCCGATAAACGTAAAGGAATTATTAGTAGACAAATTCTCGAAACTGGAAATAAATTGAACGAGATAAAGATGTAAGTAAGGTTTGAAATTCGTGAACGGATATGGTGACTGCAAACATGTTTCATTTGTCACGCAGATATCACTCCTCGCTTCTAAACATGGTTTACCATGACGCTACATATCACTGTGGTGTTCCGTAACTTTCTCCTAATAATGACCACTTATAAAAATATAATCAAACAGTTTAGAAACCAGAATTCTTCCAACACTCTAATAAAAATTTACCGTATTAAAATTGTTACTGCCTGTTAAAAGTTGCAGAACACATTCACAAATGTCTTCAATTATGACGCACAAAAATAGCAATTCATTTCAAATTTTAAAGAGGGACACACGTCACTTTTCCTTTTTAACCACCTTCACATTCAGTACACGTGCATATGGAATAGATGAGAAAAATTTAAAAATTAAAACACAATATGACAAGTTTCAACCAAATTGAAGAGTATTTAGGAAGAGAGTTTGAGTTGAGTGTGTGAGTCACCGCTCATAGCGCTGTAATGAGCTAACACCTGCGCGCAGAAACGTTCGATTTCTCCCCACATCTGGCACTCCACTAGCGTTCAATATGCTCAACGAATCAGGGAAGACCACGAATTTACTTTCGTATGTGATGAGTCCACGTGTGATTTTTCGTCCAGGTTTACAACAAATTTAAATCCTAATTTCATTTTAATTCTTATGAAATTGAGCTAGAAGGTAGTGTTTGCAGAAGAAATAATTTTTTAATTTAAACTTCACGATTATGATATGGTTTTGACTAAAAATTAAAATCAATTCGTTTCATTTTAGCAAAATTCATGATTTATGCAACTCGTAACATAGATGCATTCAAGTTGCTGATTAGCATCGTAGTATATGTGGTACCGCCTGATTCAAGGATATTATTGACGTAGTTAAATTCCAACTGAAAATTCTTGATCTAAATTGAAAAGCAAAATTCACAAAATAAATTATTTCACCATCTTTGTTATTTAAAAATAATCGAGGAATGATTCATCATGATGAATTATTAGTTTCAAAGTGGTAAGACTAGGCGAAGGTGTTAGTTAGATCGCGGGGTTTCGGTCGAAATCAGGTGACATTTAAAAATAATAATCGACGTTCAATAATTACTCCTGAATTTGTTAGCATTAACGATGTTTATATTACACAAATTTTGATACCAAAGATTGTAAATAGAGTGATGACGGGATAAAAAAAAGTTTTTCATCGGTCTAAAGAAGATGAGCATTTTTAGGTTGATCTCTGAACGTAGAAAACTTCGACGTAAAGTCTGAACATTTTAATGTCTCACGAGATGTTAAGTGCAGAACTTGCCATGTTAAGGGGCCTTCAGAACTGGAGACGAGAACAGAATGGCTTTTTTATCAGACTCTAAGCTCAAATAGTCTCTCCAGACTGACTAGTTTTTTTACTCATTGCTGGATTGCCTGCCTAGTGCAAATTAATATGAATGATGATGCATTCTTAGCAGTCTCAATCAATTAGCAATAAGTAACCTCAACAGGATATTGTCTTCAGCCACCAACTTATTCAATGATCCAAAAAAATCTCTGTTTTCTACAATATTAGAATACGTTTCCAGTACTTCACTATGTTCATCAAACTTACTGTATACTAAAAACTGACCTCATTCAATGAAAGTTTTTGAATGCGATTCTTTAATAGAATTATTTGCGAATAAAAATCAATCACTCAGTACAGACCTAACTAAAATGAGAGTAATTTGAAGATCAATAAGGTATTATGTATGAAATATATTTCTAGAGTATAATAAAGTATAGAGCACGCCTCTATGCTCTCGTTGTTGTTCATCGTCGCGCTGTTGAATACTTGAACATTGCAGCATTAAATTATAATGTACCCAAGATATATTAATGTACTCAAGATACAGGTATAGGAGTACATTCTTTATTTATAACAAATATTAGTCCAAAAAAACAAACCAAAAGTGATCCACGTAAGTTTTTCCTGCTTTTTGTATCCGCGTTCGATAAAATGTCTTCCTGTAGGGTGCGAGTAAACAGACATTTATTTGCGGGCAGACTGACACAAATAAACATGACTTTCGAAAGACAAGATCTTCTTCGAGGCCTTGAAAAAGTATCAAGAAAATACGTTCAAGAGGCCACGTAAGAAAATGTTAGCTTTTCCACATGGGATTGCTGGGAATCCAGTATAAATTTAACTGGAAATTAATCAAAATTGATTAAATTTGAATAGAAAACTTGTAAAATACATTGACGTATTTAAGAGGTTAAAAAAGTGCAAATTGAAAATTAACTTATTCAACAGATAAGTTAATTCGAGATTCGAGCAAGCTTAAATACATATCATAATTTTTTGATAGATATAAGAGTACCAGCAGAAAATATTGAAATTAAAATCAATGAAAAAATGCGGGGAGATTATAATTTATATAAACCGACTCTGTTCCCTAAATTACTGCGGTAATCAGAATGAACGGAGGAAGTCACATTTCAGATAATAAGAATTTACAGGCAATAAAAAAATTAATGGAAAAGAGAGAGAATTGTAGTGCAAAAGCAAATACTCAGAACAAATGGAACGATTGCGTGAAAAATAACGAATATTTTATTCAATTTATTTAATTAAGGAAGCACAACACAAGCACCCAGCAACACGACAGGAAGCGAATGGCAACAAGAATTGTTCAGTAAAGTTCCCTTTAGTGTGATTTGGATAAATTCGTGGGAATTGCAATTCCAAGGACGAATTGTAGAAAATATCTTTGGAGAAAAACATAAGCGCATACATGTAGTGGAAATCCATGCTGAACAGTAATAGTGCATTGCAGAGTTGAATAACATTAGGGGAAAATAAATTCTTTATGTCGTGAACGGTTTCAAATCTTTTTAAGGATTGTATGGAAGTTAATGTCTACATGATGCAATAGAAAGCTAATTCGCAGGGTTTTTGCCTGCCTAGAAAAATTAGTAAAAAGAAAAAGACTGCAGCTGCGCAGCCTATAGATCGAGCTGTCAGTTGTATAAATTCTGATTCTATATTTATTTTTATTGCATTGTCTGTTACTTGTAAAACCTATTCAGTGTCATGACTGAATGATTGAGTCTGGATTAAATGCGTATAAAATTCTCAATTTGCGGATAATATCTTTTCGAGGACGAAAAATTCACGCTAAATCTAAACTAGAGATGTACTTACAGTGATATAACTTCTAAACTAGAGATGTACTTACAGTGATATAACTTCAATGATGAAGAAATGATGGTATTTTAACAAAAAGACTGGTCTGGATCAGCCTCAACACATCAAAGTCTCTACGATGAATATTTGACTAGCGAGTGAAGTCAACGCAACTCGACGACAGCTTCATGGATAATTGGCTTGATATTGAGAGTTAGAAAGTACCGATTCATTCATTGAATTTTCGTACTGGATATTGTACGTCGTCAGAATACATTGTTTAAATGAATAATTATTCTAAATACCAATATTGCATATTTTAACGTATTAAAATTATTTTGCAATGGTATGCAAATCAGAATGAAAAAGTTCGGTATCGGAAATATACTAATAACGGAGAATTGTACTAATAACCATCATGTAACAAATAACTGAAACGCTAATATGCCAAATTCGAAATATAAGCCTGATGCAATAGATAATAAATTAATGGGTAACATGCTCTATCCCACGAATGCTGGACTGATGCATGAGTAAGAGGAAGAGAGACGCGGTAGGTGCGGCGGAACAGTTCACAAGTGTAGTGGTGGAGGACAGCGAGAGAGAGAGAGAGCGTGCATTTGAACTTTGCTGGGCGCTAATGTCAAGATTTAGATTGAGAGTCTATTTAGATTTAGAAGTTTATTGCAATATCCTTTGTTTTCATGCTTATAATTTTTCAGGATTGTGCTTAAAGTGTTAATAAAGGGCAATATTCTTACTTTCCTTCCTTAAAACTCTTGCAGATCGTTGAAAGAGTCCTAGTGTGTGAAAGCATCTTTAGCGTTTATCTCTACCATTCTAGCAAATACGCCAATGCAGTTCAGATTTAAACCATAATTGAAAAACCATATCTTTTGATACTATTCTTCTAAACTTGCAGGTCGTTGATACAGAGTCTTGGTGTGTGCTAATTGTTTCATCAGACTAATCCTCGGTGATCGTGAATTCTCGGTTTCTACAACATCTTTACTTACAATTAATCAAATTGTCGGAAAATTAAATCCTTAAGGTGAGCTGGTAGATCTAGGCGATTTATATTTAAAAAATGAGCTCCTGAACGTATTTTTGTGTCGTAAAATGGATGAATAATTAATGATGATGCTAAATGGTTAAATTTCTACTGGATTGCCTTAACGCAAGTGATCTTTCATTTGAAAAGAAGTACAGGATATTGTGCATATAAATTCAAACCAGAGATCATGACGTAGGTAATAATGAACTTAATTTAAATGCTGGTCGCCATGATCCCCAAATTATTTATTTAGTTTACGGTATCTATCTAGATGAATAACTTAATATATGTAATAAATAGATTGAGCCTAATTTATTCACAGTATTTTATGTTGTTATTCAAAACTGGTAATAATGTGATAAAAATTGTATTTATTGCGAAGATTCATTACTTACTAAATTTGTTAGAATTCGCCTCAAAATAAATCATCGTCTTTTAATTTATATAGTTTATGTACAGACAATTTTAAATGATCTGTTTCATCACATGGTTTCATCAATTTTTAAAATTAAAAAATAATTAATTTTATTGTCAAACTCTTAACTTATGCTCTTATCTTGGCTATTTGAAGCCTAAAAAATTCTTTAAATTCTATTAATACTGTAAAAATATTCAACCTTATTTTAATGTAATTGTTAATTTTTTACCTAATTCCCTCATATTGTAAAAATATTCAACTTTATTATATTGTAATTTTTAACTTTTTGCTAATTTCCGCATATTGTGACGCGGAATTTAATTTTTTTCAGACGCAATTGCCACGTGAACAAATGGCGGCCTCAGGTGTACGTATCGTGGTGATGGTGATGGTGGTGGTGGCCCTGATGGTGCAAGCCCGAGTGGTAAGTGGTGATGGTTTGGGGTGAGTGGTTTGTGGTGAGTGATTTGGGGTTTGGTATTTGTTTACGGTGGTGTGGATTGAGTGGTTTGGTGTGAGTGGTTTAGAGTGTGTTGTTTGTGATGTATGGTTTACGAGGTGGTATGGACTAGGTAAGGTCAGGTATGTGGGGTGTGATGTATTGATGGCGATCAATATACGACGTACAGACTTCAGCACAACAATCATGATTGTGGTGACTGGTGGTGAATGTGACGTGCAGGTAGAATGATCGTGAACATTACATGTGTGGTGACATGGAATGACTATGGGCGATGTTATGAGAGTTGTGACTACAATTTAACATGAGTGTGGTGGTGATGAAGGTGATGATGGCATGGTAACTACGAACAACCATGTTGGTGTGGTGGTGATGATGGCATGGTAACTACGAACAACCATGTTGGTGTGGTGGTGATGATGGCATGGTATCTACGAACAACCATGTTGGTGTGGTGGTGATGATGGCATGGTATCTACGAACAACCATGTTGGTGTGGTGGTGATGATGGCATGGTAACTACGAACAACCATGTTGGTGTGGTGGTAATCTGTCTCTTATACACATCTAGATGTTCGTTTGTTCACATCAATGATTTTCGTTTGTTCACATCAATGATTTTCGTTTGTTCACATCAATGATTTTAGTTTGTTCATGTACAATAAGTGCGCATGACGAAGTCCACGTATCGAACTGTGAATCGTTAGTCAGAAGTCGGACTGAAACAAGTGTTCAGCTCACACAGCGTACACCTGTGGTCTCGTTCACCACACATTATCATGGAATATCTGGTCGATATTCTACGTTTCAGAAATGAACTTCATAAACGCCACGTCGATTTAGCTAGCAAATATTAACAAATATCATGAAACAAGTGAATAAGTTCTTTAGCTTACTTTTTTCAAGTTATATTATTTACAGTTAAAAAATTTTGTAACATTAATAATTGATTATTTATATTAATTGATCGTACGTTATTATTATTTATTTTATCAAATAATATTATTTGAACCACAAAAAGATTGACTCACGAAGATTTTTTTTACTATTCTTGTTTTCAGATTTCTCAACTCGGGTATGAGCGGATTCGAAGCCACGTGGAAATAGATATAAAATTTAATAGAAATTTTCTTTATAGAATAAGTGAACGAAGATAATTTGGGGTTTCTCCACCTAAAATTTTATATATATTTGATTAGATAATTCCGATGTGAAAGAATTCTAGGCCACGTGGAAGCGAATTTTTAAATAGAAGAGTAAATAATAGCTGAATATAAATTCTAATTCAACTCTTTATTTATTTTTTTATTTCTCATGATTTGATTCTTAAGAAGTGAGTCAATCACCTGTTAAGTTTTTAGAAAAAAGTTCCCGTATCGGGAATCGATTTTTGATGGAATTGTGGTGTCGTGATATACTGCGCTGAAACTTAAAATTTTTTAGATAGAATATTGATGTTCATCGAATCTTTTTCCGAGTTTCAGGTGAACATAAATTTCTTATCCTGAAACACAATAAGCATTTTTCCACAATCTGAATAAACTTTCAATCATGATTTTTTGTTTTGAAACAATTTCATTCTCATGCATGTGTTATGACTTCCCGGACTTTTTGCTTCCACAAATGGAGAGAGCTCAGTTTAAATTTGTGTTTTTTTGATGATTTTTTCTCGTTGATGGAAAAACTCTGAAAATTTTTGAAATGAGAAATAAAATTTGAATAAATTATTTTAAAATACCTCGAATATTTTCTCAAGAAAATTCTGAAATTGAATCAAGGAAAAAAAATTATATCTAAAATCTGTCGAGGATATGAATCTACAACTCCAATGTGCAGTGTCGCATAACTCTATAACAAAATCCAATATCAGTATATTTTTATCCTCAAATTTATATAAAATCAACCTGATATTATTTTTTCAGAAGAAATACGTGATCTATCATATACAAATTCAGGTAAAGACACAACATAACACTAACTGTTTTGTTCAATGTCACTTCCTATCTCGAGTACGATCGTTACAACTCCTAATCCAAGCAAGAAGAATTTTCATTAATCAGGCCGTGCTTTGACTCCTTATTTTTCAACGGTACCAGAGCTCTTTTTTTCCTCTCTTCCGCAATGAGGCAAACTTTGAACGCACCTCACCCCGGTCAGGGCACAGCAAAAGTTTGCAATTAGAGTGACCCGTACACGACATAGCACTCGGTCACTGTCTTCGATAAAATTCCGCACCAAAATACCAGTTTTTGCTTCCGAATTTCCACGAGCTACTCTAATTCTAACTATTAAATGAAACTTTTTAGATGGTAGGCAGCGTATAAATTTATTTTAATTTGGTTTCATTAATTGATTTTCAAATGGCAAGAGCAAATAAATTTATTTGACATTGTTTCCTTAATTTATCTTGTAAAATGCATTATGCAGACTATAACAAGACATTAAAATTGTACAATAACAGAAAAGAACGTGTTTTCATAGAATAAATGGAATAAGTTGAAATATTCTGCATATATAACTGCATGGAGTCACGTTTAAATGGAAAAATTGATTTGCTTCTTGATATGTAGTAACTTTTAAGGAACTCGTAATTTGCAGAAATACTGAAAGACTTATTTTTGCGAAATTTAAATCTATTGTAGGATTATCGAGTGGCCTGCACACTCTCGTACGACCAAAAATTAGTACGGCCAAATACTGATTAAGTGAACGGGACGATGAACACAAAATCATCGAAGACACAATGCGTGTATATTTGAAAATTAAATGAGATGAAAATCTACCACCGGCTAAAATAAAACTAATTACTTGAACCGGAAGATGAGAAAACAGGCTGACGTTATGTAATTAGCTTGACCTCTTGATTTTTTATCTCTTAAGGGTAATAAAACAAACAATGATTCAACGGGAATTAATTACCTTTGTGTGAAAATGTTTAAACTAATAATATTTTATTTTTGAAAATATTGACCCAAAATTGACATATTATTCATGTCATAATTAAGAAGTTAAATTTTATCAATCTAAGAAATAAACAGGCTACCAAATGCTAATCATTTCTGTAAATAAAACTATGTGTTCCAAAGGCCATATTTTATATAATAATTTTTTTACATGTCACAATAACTTCCACTATTAATAGTAACTTCCACAAAATTGTTATTTAAATTATTAAAACAGTTATACAACGCTTTAATTATCTAAAATCAAGTGTATTTATTGCAAGGTTGTGCATAACGGCTTACCTGGAGATTACAATATTTTAAATAGATAACGTATATATACTGAGTCTACTGAAATTCATTCGAAACAAACTATGAGTAACAACTTTTCGCTACTATATCATGCATTTGTATGCGCACGAGTTCAAATTTTCTTTCCAATTAATTCACTTCGAATAAAAGTTTATCTCACATTGCAACACCTTACGTACATTCAATAAATGAGGAACCCGTCTCCCGGCATATTAGTTTTGCAAATGCAAAGTAATTATCAATCGTATGTGATAATAGGAAACACGGGGAATGGCAAGCATAAGCCGGGATCAGTTGAAACGATTTTAACGAAGTTGTATTTAAGTATGTTAAATATTGAAGAGTAATAATCCTGAAAATGATTCAATTCCTCTTCCTCCACCGCTTCCAACAACACTTTATAGTTGGTCCCAGTTTCACAAACTTCACCACTTCCTTCAATTCTTTATAGTTGGTCCCACTTTCACCAACTCCGTCAGTTCCCACAGTTCTTTAATTAAGGTCGAAGTCAGTTTCACTGGCTCCACCGCTTCCTACAATTCTTTATGGTGAAGGTCACTCCCATCTTTGGACCTTTTACGCCACTCGGGGTCGAGTCGATCTGCGATTTTTTCAAAAAGTTCGTGACGTTTTGCCGTTTCGTCGTGAACTTGTGCATCAAAACCCAAAGGGTCGGCGAACTTTGACATCGCGTAGCTGATTCTTGTAAATTTATGTTTCCCATTAACCTTCTCGGGGAGTTCCTTATTTCCTCGGATGGCCTTCAGCATATCAGGGACGTGAGGATTATCGACCAGTTTTAATTTCGCCAAAAGTTTCGCCTCATCATAGTAGTCAGGGGCACTAGGGTCTTCTGAAGCCAAGTATAGTAAGTTCATCAAGCCATCGACGATCATTTCATGATCGCTAAGCTCGTAGCCTTCTTTCCGCGCTGATGCCAAGCTGAACTTTTTAACTCTCTGGAATATAGAAGAAAAATTCAGTTAAAAGTCGTGCTTCTGACCTTGTGCATTTGGCATGTACGTATAACAATTTTTTAAGGCATGGGACATATTACAGTGACTTTCGGACATTTTTTAATGTAGTTACGTTGTTATTTAATTTTCTCCTAGTGATTCGAGTAATAAAAAAGATTTGCGCCTCCATGGAGAATAACATTGTCACAGGATTTTGTTTATGAACAACATTCGGGTATATGAGAGTATAGCATATATTCTTTCAATGTGCCTAGGTTTAATCAACGATACAAAGTAAAGAGCAATGTAATTTATTGGTGTGAAAAGTGAGCCGAATCTGAGCTTTTTGTGTGTGTAATTTAAAAGAATGAGCGAAATTACGAAATGCTGAATCAGGAGCAATGTAACTTTCTACTTTTGAATGCGTGCCGTGTAAAACTTCAATGTTCGAGCTTCATTTACAGCAAGAATAACTCTTAAACTAAGTAATTCATTATGGATGTCCCAAATACAAAGTGAAAAAAATTTCTCAGAAATTTATACTGCCAGTTAACTGAAAAAATAACCTTGTACAACATATATTAACACATGTTCTGTAGAAGAGAGCACAAATTAATACACATACACAATTAAATACTAATATTAGATGGCAGGATTTCCACTCATTGATAAAAAAATCAACGAATTCTCTGGTCATCGATCGCACTTGTGTATACACAATTAGGTATACAAATAGCACGAATCCACATTAGTTGTAGGAATAAAAAAATACAATGAATCCAAGATTCACACAAACCCTAACACTTGAACAGGATCCTTGAACTATGCTGCACTTGCCCTGAAGGAAGAATCTCCTTACCTTCTTGTCCTTTATTTCTGCGGCTGCCATCGCAAGCAAGCAAAGGAGTAGAGCGATGTAACGTCCAGACATTATTTTACTCCCAGTACCGGGGCGAATATAAATTGTATATTCTGAGACAGTAAATTACTAATAATAAAGGCAGTAAAGATTTTCTTCCTAATATCCAGTTTCTGCTTTTAGCTATATATATAAAAATAAAGTTCAAGTTTATTTAGCTTCGTTTATTAATCATTGTTCGAATGAAAATGGCTACCGCAAATCTGAACATATAGAAAAATACTGTGAAGACTTTTTAAATGAATATTCCACTTATCCTAGGGCGAACAAATTTAATTTCAGATATCTTTCTCTAGTTAACTTTTCATAACATAACCTAAACTGAACCTAAACATGATGACTGAAGAGAAATTATATCGATATGTTTATTATGATTGACGTACAGTCATCGTTTTCTTTTCAATTAAATGCAAATGAATCGTTCAATCGTAGTTTGGAATTAATAAATGGGTTTATTTTATTTTCAAGTTTAATATCGATAGCAAAAGTTGGAGAGAAAACTAAATTACAAAATTATTCATTTTTAAACTTAACTAGCAGAGAAAAAAGGATACATATTTTAACGTTAATTAAGTTTGAACATTTTTTCATTTGGATTAGAATTGGAAATAATATAATAATTGACTGCACCGATTACAACAAAATATGCTGCAATAAAATGAAAGATTACATTGCACATCTAGTACACGTATGCTAGTGGCCATTTTGTGAGTCGGTTTAACGCTAATCGTGACGTCATTCATCTCTTCTGAACGCTGTTAACGTCAGCCAATCACAGGAGAGTGAACTGACACGGTGGCGTGTCCTTTTGATATTTCCCAATTACTCTTTAATTTACAGGCATTTATTGCATTTATTTGCAAATGTAAACAACTTTGATAACATATAAAATACGCAGATAATAAATAAAGAATAATTGTGGTAAATAAAAAACTCTATTGAAATTCGAACGCAAATAATTCAGAGCTAAATTCACAAGAATATAATATACAAGAAATATGATGAATGACATGAAATTTATTCAAAATAATTAGAACGGGAAATGATTGAATATTGAGTTAAGATTTGATGCTCATATATCAATGAATTAATTCACGTTACCAACATCACTTGTACATGTATAGGTAGATTTATTTCTGAGAACCAGAATATCCCAGTGCCCCCTACATTTTAATATCAATATCAATAAACTACAATAAACTAAACCATCTTATTTTGTCTTTGTACTCCAACCCGAAAATGAATAGATTTTTATTCATCAAAATTTTCACATCGGAGGAAAACTTTGCGGTGTCTTAACTGCTAAATTCGATTAATGTTGAACATGAACATTTGAAAAATGTAGAAGAGCTAATGAGATAGATGATAATATTTATAACTTATCAATGAAAAAAGAAACCAAAACCTCGTCATACTTCAAAACGGGTTATCTGTCATTTTGCTTCACAGGTTCCCACTTCGAGGGACAAAAACAGGATTGGAGGCATGAAAATAGAAGAACTGAAGGCCGCTGTGAAAAACTTTGGTGGAGAAGGCGTGCGGACCAACGGTGAAGAAGGTGAAGGCGATGGTGGAGAAGGCGTTTTTCCTGGAGAAATAGAAGTCAGGCGCAGGCAAGAAGGCGACCAGGGGGAAGGCGTCTTCCCGGGAGAAATTGTAGTCAGGCGCAAGCGGGAAGTCGATGATGGAGAAGGTGTTTTCCCGGGAGAAATTGTAGTCAGGCGCAAGCGAGAAGTCGATGATGGAGAAGGCGTTTTCCCTGGAGAAATTGTAGTCAGGCGCAAGCGGGAAGTCGATGATGGAGAAGGCGTTTTCCCTGGAGAAATTGTAGTCAGGCGCAAGCGGGAAGTCGATGATGGAGAAGGCGTTTTCCCTGGAGAAATTGTAGTCAGGCGCAAGCGAGGAGATGATGGAGAAGGCGTTTTCCCGGGAGAAATTGTGATCAGGACTTTGAAGAAGCATAACACTGAATAGCAACCGGGACTGTTAAGGAAAATGTGTTTTCCCGGATGAATGAACTTTGCGTAAAATAAAAGAATTCTAATTAGAATTAAGATGGCCAGTATTAAAGAAACAGGTCATTTAAATTAAACATATCCTAAAAATACCCTCCCCCAAAGAAAAATTAGATTGTTATCAGGAATATATGAACAAAATTTCATGTTTATTCTGTAAAGTGTTTCGGTATTTCTGTGTTGTTCATCTTTATGTTGAAATTTCATTCCCGAGTTTTGCACCCAAATTTCATCGTATACGAAAAGAAAAATTTCTAATGAAGCTCATTTTCTAAACGTTATTATCACGTTTTGTTCTATAATGAGTAAGCTGAAAATTTTCATTGCTATCCCAATTAAAATATTTATATTCTATTTATTTAGAGTTAAAATAATTGCTTTCACCTTTCGAGTGGTTGTGTTCACTTCATACTTATTTTTTAACGATCTTATTTTCCGTCAAAACCAACAATTAATAAAATAAAGGCTGGTAAACTTGGCTAGGCTTGAATGAATAATCTTAGATTATTGGATGGTATTTGTATTATTATATTCCCCGTGCATTAAAATTCCAATTGAAATCTAACACAATATCTCTAAATTGAGCGGATCTCTCAATGAATTTAACGTTACATCATATTTCAATTGTTATGCTACATTATATAAATACGTCCTGTACTCCCAAAACCTCGAATTTACATCTGCCGATTAAAATCTACGATTTCAGCCTAAGCCAAAGAATTTATTATGGTTTGCTTCCCAGAAAAGGTAATGTTGGAAAAAAATAAAGATTTGAGTGGCGCACAATTAGTTTCTTTGTGATGTTGATCCTTATCTTCCTTAATAGTGTAACTAAGATGACCGATGGGGAGTAAGAATTATTGAGGTTTTAATGCTTAAGTCGTTACACTAAAATTTAAGAAGCACGTTTTAGAAGGACTAATTAACCTAATCGGCGCTGGAGAAAGAATACATGTAGATTTTCTTAGCATACTTAAGATTTTATGGCAGGGAACATATGTACGTACGTCGCTGGTAGACTATCAGTAAGTATTGCCGTTATCATATGAGGGTACCTTCATACCTCAATTTCGAATCAATGTGTTACATTCCCAAGCTTTTTTATTGGAATGCTTTTTTGTCAATAAAACTAAACCGTCAAAGTGAAATAGATTTGGTTTTTGTTCTTAATTTTTTTTTAATTTCTAGTACTATAAAAGAGATCTCACGATTAATGCCAATATGCTGAGACAATGATAAAAATATACCTGACTTCTTTTTCATTCATACGCAATCGTCCTCGGTACTCCCTGCAAATTTGAATAAAATCCAATCGGCAATGAACGGATACATATACATATAAACTATTCGAGAAAACTTACAAACATTGTACGAAAACAATTGTACAATAGAATTCATAAAGAAATGGTGACAAGGATTTGAAAAGCTCGATGATTTATAGATTATTTATTATTACTTTCTCGCAAGAACTAAAGCACTAACAATTTATGTTAGAAATGGAATTACCTGCCTGTACGCCTGCGTTTGATAACAAAAATAAAGGAAGTCTCTCTCTGAGTTAAGCTCATTGAGTCTGTTTAGTGAGCAGTTTGCCAGCCCTCATAGCCCTGATGCTCAGAGTAAGCGCTGCTTTGGTCTCGTAACCACAAAGCATGTAGCCTGGCGGCAAAATGTTTTTGAGTTCGCTACTAATTGTTAATCAGAGGCTCAATTCAGTTTAATCATGACCCGTAACCGGACTAATGTGGCAGATTAGGCACAGCTGTGTTTGTGCTCCAGCCACACGAGTGCCACCGAATGAAGAACGTCGAAAAACACCGCGTAAAGCCCGCAGTTTGTTCCGTCATGCAGATGGACGTCTGAAATATATATGGAATAAGATAATAATGCTACGAAAATAGGATTAATTATTGCTTGAAAAAATACCGTTTGGGTAAATAATAAATTTATTTGCCGAGGGGAGGAGAGAGAAATGTTGAAAGGATTTCATGAAATGAGAAGAAGGACAAATGAGGAAGTTAGTTAAACATTCTAACAAATTTTGCAAGGTTGATTGATGTGCACAAATTTCTTTGTAGAATTAAAAGCAAGACGATTAATTTAGAGTTTTTTCACAAGATACAATTGAAGAAGAAAGAGGAAGGCATTCGGTGTACATTAATGAATAGTTCGCAAGAGGTTGACTACAATGGTTCATCGAGCGAACCTTAGTAAGGAACTGAAGTCATTCTTCATGGCAGGCTCGACAGGACTCAGGAGCAGGATACGAAATTATCTCTTAACTGCGACATCTGAAGAGATGATGAACTCGATTTGCCTTTTCGAAACGATTATATACTTGGGGAAGGATTCAAATGATTGTACGCATTTTTATTTCATAAATTCTGTGTATTTAGCTGAACCCTGTTGAATACTTGAAAAGTTGAAATGCTAAGGTTTGCAGCTTGGATATTGAAATTTACTAAATTATTCCGCAAGTTATTTTAGAGGAAGTCATTAAAATATTGGGAAATGACAAATGAGTTATATAGTAAATACTAGTTTGCTGCAGGTACAATGTGTGACTGTATCTCTATTACCGGAATTTATACAGGGCTATATATTTTTAAAAAGGTCAAAGTTGTCTTTTTTTTTCTAAATGTCATTCGTACCTCATATGCGCCTTTTTTAAAATGATTATTATTATTGTGTTGTCGGGAGGCTGAATGAGTTCATCTCTGGCCGGGGACATCAGAGTAATTTGTGAGGTTGTTTTTAATCCTGGATAAAGCGAGATTTAATCCTGGATAAAGAGAGATTGCTGCACATAGATAAATGTGTTGTGTTTATAATTCGAGGACGCTAATATTTTGTCGAGCACGTTTCCACTCATGGATTTAAATTGTAAAAATAACTGATGATTATAATTACTTGATCTATTTTGAAATTGGAATTTTCGAAACGAAATTTTGTAATTGAAGTGACTATTTATTTTGGTGATGATTTAATGGCATCTCATATTTTTTCTTTAGGTTTTTTGTCGAACTTTTCGAATTTTTCGAATGTGTCTCGTACGATTGAGTCAAGGCTTGGACATGGTGACCCACAAAAAGCAAACGGGTAATAAAAGTGCGTTCAGTTCTGGTTAAGCAGTTGATTCACCCCAATAGGTCATCATAACACACTTCAATTGCTGCATTAATCATTTTTCTAACATTTTTTCAATTCGAACGGCATTCAGCTCGTCATCAAAAAGTTTTCTGCAATATATCTCCACAAAGAAGTAGACTATCCAACAAACTGACCGAGAGTTCCTGACGTTTGAAAACATCTGTATCATTTATTAGCATTTGGAACAATGAAAGTAAAAGATTAATGAACATGAAAGGATTTTCTTTGAATGCGACGCTCTGTTCATTAGCCTTCATTCTGTGCGCCATTGATTCGTTAGTCGAGAATTGTGTAAAACTTGATTTATTCACTGCGAAAACTTTTATTGCTCCTATTTCTGCTTTCTGAATAGATAGTTTTTTATCAGATTTTTGGGTCGATTCCAGACTTAAATATTAATAAAATTTTAATTGAATTTGATTGAAATGTTCTTTTCTGTCTCCCTTTCTGCTTAATTTTGGTTTAAATTTTAGTATAGAATACTTTATTTCGAGCTGATTAAGAACTTGCAAAAGGCAGTGACAACCGAAAATCGAGGTGAAAAATATTACTAGTATGTTGGATATTTATCTCGCATTATAATTAATTGTAGCAAATTAAATAATCAAAAGCTTGATTTAATTTCTCTGCTGAACAATTGCTGAAAATTTACCATTTTCAACACCATTTTTTCGTATTATTCTCGATATTTGCTTGTTAATTCTTGATCTTAGTTTGAATTGAAAATAAAAATTTTGAAATGTTATCATTACAGCTCAATGGCTTGACTCCAACACCATTTACCCAGCCAACACGTCTTCCATGCTGTCGTCCAATATTTAGTAAAGGATCGAAGGGGAGGCAGCAGTGCCTGCTCATTAAGATAACCCTAATGAACTATTGTGTCGAGCAGCTGATGCCCAACCTACTTCTTATCAAATCCATTCGAATCCGGGCTAAAATGTTGGCTAGGAAAAATAATTAATTAGCTCTTCCGCCACCAAATGACTTTGATTTAATTCGAGGAAGCTAGCAGGATTCACTGCAGGTGAAGCTGTTGCATCTGCAATGCGACGCATGATAGAAACCAGGGGAGATTATATCATAAGTGATGAATTTTTAGGGCTTTGTTCTTATAAATTTAAGGATTAAATTGTAAATCTTTTCCCTTCAAACGCATTAATGAAAGTTACGGTATTTTTTCCGTTGTTTTTGTGTGAGTTTGAAATACTAATTCAGTCTTGTGTTTATTTATTGTCAGAATTTGTAAATTTCAGTAGTCATTAATATTCACCACTTGAATGAACATTCACTGCTCTTGTATTCGTTAATTAATTCGTTAATTAAGTGGTAGACTGAAAAAACTAACCTGAATAATTTCTTCCGCCAACCATTGCTTTATGAAATAAATTCAGACGTATACTTTTTCAGTTTCTTATCTTAATCATCTTTAGGATATTAAACTGTGATTCCACTGCACTAAGTTGGTTCAAAATATTACAATTTAGAGCTTTATAAATGCACTAAATGCATAGATTTTCTTATCCAAACTTGCTGTGTACAAAACGTAATTTGCTTCTAAAATATGATACATTAAAAAGAGCACAACGACGTTTGTTTTCCTTAAAAATGTATAGTTTCTAAAGAATGTATGTTAGTGAGGTGTACTAGTGAGGTGTACATTACCTCGCGTACAATAGTACATCTCATTGGAAGCCTTGCGTGTCCACGTGGGTCACATTTTCAACAAATTATGTTCACGTAACTATACTCTTACATTTCAGTTATAGTTTTACGCAACTATACTCTTACATTTCAGTTATAGTTTTACGTATAACTATACTTTTGCATTTCAGTTATAGTTTTACGTGAAAAGTGGGCCTCCTCATATAACGATATACCTATAGTTACACCACTTAAATTAGCAATTATGAAGCAATTAACAATTAGATGTATAGTCAGACCACTTGAATGTTATAAAATGTCTACACAAATGTCACCCTTAAGGTAATTTTTTGTCCGTATATTATATATCTCGTCTAAATTGACACAAATAACACAAGGCCTTGCCCGCCACTCTCAAGTCCCACGCAATCACGCTGCTTGCCTCTTAAAAAGTGCCTCAAGAGGTCGTTTTTTGTCCAGGCCTTGCAGGGGAGATAAGAAGCCATTGCCGTGCACCTTTCACCTTTGCATTTTTTCTAGAATTACTTGCATCTTTACGATTATTTTTGGTCAATTAATAACAAACATAATCAGGATTACTTTCAGAATTGGCATTTAATATTTAGAATTAATGTTACATAGAGAGCATCATGTAGCATCTAGTTCCAGATTATATGCTTTATTCTTAATATATATTATATTGATTTATTAGCGAATTTTCAAGCATCGCTGTCTATTTGCCATTGATTAATCTATGTCGAATAAAATGTGAAATCTTTAAAATTTCGCGTATTTGAGCGATATTTAATGAAGATTTCCTGCTATCTTAATATTTCTTTCATAGTGCTGATGCAAGTGACATGGTGCGGAAAAAGATATCAGTGCTTCACAAATTTTACTTATTCACTTAATATGTTTATTCCCATTATAGCACGGAACTTGACGGAACTGAACTGAATAAAGGCAATTAAAATTTAGCGACACTGGCCGATTTCTGTTATTTCACAAATGCGAAAGAAATGTCTCAGGGCAATATATCGTCAGAATAATTCGGCAGAATAAATTCTATGTAGAAAGTGTTATGTGATTTTTTTTTCACCAGGAATACCTTGGAATCCCGAAAATTTCTACTCGGCCCAAACTCACACTAACTCTCATTCATTGATTTTGATCAGAAATTCTCTTGAGCTATTTTAAGTTCGGAGTGGAAACCTCAAACGTTGAAATCCTAGAGAATTTTCTATGACCGATGAACTGGTCGCGGCAAGTTCGGGAGTTCCGATTTTCCATCCTTAGAAAAGTTATGAAAGAGTTCGCCGGACTTCGGTCCTCGGTAATTAAGAGAATTCAAAAGTAAAATACAACTCATTGTTGCTCTGCACCAACATTTTCAGGAAACTCTTAATAAGCCTCATTTTTGATGAAATAGAATAATAATAGAAATAAGCTCCAGAAAACATTTCACCACAATGTGGTAAATTAATTAAAAAATATTAATGCCGAAATTGCGGGTAAGATCAGACGAAGAATTTGGAATAATCAAAAGGTTCAGCACAATTATTGAAACTTATTTTGAAATTCTAGGAAAATGCTGGAAAATACATGTAATTTTTATGGCAAATAGTCAGTAAATTTTTCGAAATTTTGAAACTCAATGATGTCAAGGTAAATGAAAAATAAATATCTGATAAGATTGTTCAAAAAAAAAAATGTATAAAACTGTTCTTCTGATCGAATAGAATATATAATATAGATGGCTATGAATAAGAGAATTTATATTGCTTGACTGGAAGGAAATTTTCTGTAGAGAATAACATGGGCTTCCAGTCGGATAAGTCTGTAAAAGAAAATGCTCCAGAAATGTACCATTTCACTGTAGGTGGACTTATTTATAAAGTTATGATCATTTCTGTGGTATATTTATTGCGTTTAAATTCCAAGTTTATTTGTTTTTCAAGCGTTCGAGTGGTCTTTTAATTTAATATTATGAGAAATCCTGGAGAAGACGTGGGAAGTCTATCTAGAAAAAAAATTGAAGTGAGCTAAAAAATAATCTTGAAGTGATTCTCAAGCGATGTTTTAAAGGGTCCTTTAGGCCATATTAAGTTACTATACATCGAAGGTTCGAAGCTAATATCTGGTGGAGACTAACACAAACTTTATAGTGGATGTTTAAAGTAACTTTCCACTGTAAATTCACAGTGTGTGTCTAGTGCATAATTTAGTTGAGTATGTCGACGTGATCTTGAGGACTGGCTCACAGTTTGCAGGATTTAACGTGTGATCTTTAGTGGAAACTTAATTAAAGTCCAAAGCAACTATTTATGGTGCCTTTGTGTGGCATGCTAATGAAGAGGCGGCTCTCTAGAGCCGGCGAAGGGAAGGTATAGAGGATAAGTGGCTCGGAAGCAGAGAAGCAGTGGCTATAGAGAAGGGGCAAAGAAAATACTTGAAAGTGGATAGGAAATTTTTAGAAAGTGAAGAGGAAGGGCAATGACTTTGAAGGGACGCGGCTCAGATGATGAGGTTAACTAGCAGAACTGCTGAGAAAGAGTCTTCTGCTGCATAGAAAATTGAATAAATCATGCCAATTAGCAGCTATGTTCGAAGTGTAGAAGAAATTTGCTCAACGGTATTTAAAAACTCCTAAATATTGACGAAAAAGATGTTAGGACAAGCCGCGCAGCTCCTTCAAGGGAGCAAGTGACTAATGGTTGCAGATGTACGAGTTATCGCTAAAAAGGCAAAATAATTTATAAGTGAAGCAGAAAATGATGAAGGTAGATGTTGATTAGAAAATAAATCGAAACGCATAGGGTTCCGTTGTCAAATAAAAATCTAGAATATATGCTTGAATGCAAGTTATACAAGCGTTATACAAGCAGCGCTTCTAGAAATGAGCAGTAAAAAATTTTTGTGGTTGTGTTTGAGCTTCAAATTTACGTGTTGAATTGAAAACAAATTAGAAAGTGAAAGCTGGCAATAATTGGCTCTCTGTTATATTCTTTACCACTCAAGTTATCTATCTCAATCTCATTTAACGGCTGAAAGAAACCCATCAGTGCCCGAAAAATCGCCCATTGCGAAAAGCGTCAAGGGCCATTTTTTACATTTTCTTTCTTCGCTGAAGAAAAAGCGAAGTAATTTTATCCTGTCTAGGACAGTGGAAACTTTAAGAGGAACTTTCTTAACTTTGATAACCTCATTGCAGACTTGATGCCTCATTATCCTTGGCCGAATGAAAGCTCTTTTATATGCGGCTTACGATAAAATGTGAGGAGAGTTTTAAAATTATCAATTTAATTTGCTTCGTAATGAGGTTATAGAAAATTATACCTTGAAGATTTTGTGAAATTTGTGATGAAGATTGTCATGGAAGGCAGCAGGAAATTTCTGGAGTTAATTTGAAAGTGGATTATTAACGCGATGGAAGCTGGTGAATCGTTTTCAGAATATTAGAGTGAAGTTGGAATGGTCAACAGATTTATTGGTTTTGCTCATACGCAATGTATGAAATTAATAATTGTATGTTAAAAAAATGATTGATAAATTAAATAAGTCAGTCATGAACTTGCAAAATACTCGATTTACAGTTTATACACAGAGTTTACTTTTAATAAGTTCACTACTTTTAATAAGATTATTTTTGCAAAGTTGAACTTGTACACAACTTAATCTTAAGTTAATATAAAAAAATCGGTGATGCAATCCTAAAAGTATTTGCTCGAGGAAATTCTAAGAAATTGGTCATTGAACGTGTATGATTCTAGATAAAAAATTAAGCCGAGATTTTGAAAAAGAAAAAATCCGATGTGTAATCATGTAGGGAGATCTGCCCTCAGCAGTGGGTTGTGTGATTGCCGAAGTGATCAGTGAGAGTGGCCGCATACGTCGTATTTCAGTCCATCATTCGCACGACTGAAGGCGTTTCCAGCAAATAGGGTAATTTCGCCACACTTCGGGGTATTTATGACCTGGACACTGGGTCGTTCTTGCCCTAGATGGAGACTGCCAGGGAAAGGTGAACACCTTTAGTCCTTTCCATGAAGAAATTACGATATGGTCTTGTCGGCTCTCAGAGAAGAGGAAGTGAAGAGGAAGCGGGAACTCACAGGAGACTGGAGTTTGTTTTCTAGCAGTATTGATTTACGGGATACATTAGAAAATAAATGCCACTGGAGATTTGTTGTCGTGGATGCAAAAGAAATGAAATATTTTATTGTGTTAAAAGTGCCTAATCGAAGTTGTTTAAAGTTCTTAAATGCGTTTATGATGCATTCCAGACTATGCTAGGAATTTTTCGCCACGATATTTCCCTAACGAAAATGGAAGAATACACAAATTCGCAAGACTAGTGATTTTCATACTTTTTGTTCGTAATTCGTCCACCTCAATAATTCGATAACTTTCGAAGCTGAGTTTATTTTATCAAGGAAAATAACGTCGTTACTTATACAACTCGTGATTCAATTACTCTTCCATAATATTAATATCCATGAGGTCAGCATCTATTTGATATTAGTTTTCATAATTTCAGCGAAAAAGATTACAATGAAGCTTCAGCGGAATGCCACCTTCATTAAGTTTACGTCAGGATTAGGTAAGCTAATTATGTTATGAATATTAGGTGTAAAAATTATATGAAAACAATCTCGATTTGAAAATGTAGTTCCAATATCAAGAGAGTTTTTGAAACATTGAGGCAGAAAAATAAAAGAAAACATCCGATGCATGGAAATCTAGCTTAGTGAGAACTCTAGAAGAATTAGAAAAAAGTATACAAAAGAGGTCAATATAGAAACCGATGCATCAAAAGTCTTGAAGCAAAAAAAGACTCGTGCAAAAGTCTAAGTTATTAGCGTTTAGCTGGAAAGAAACATCGGAAAAAATAAATTATGGCGTACACAGCAGAAAAAATGCAAACTAAGGGGGGGGGACTCCTTCACTTCATTTGCTAATGAATCAAGGAAAGCGCTTTGTTTGATTGCGTACATAAAAGTGTATGAATTTCTTTCGAATTTTTGGTCTTTCCCGAGAGTCAAGAACATTTTAGGAAACATTTAACCATACTACTTGGTTAAATGGAATAAAAATTAATGGATTCCTCGTGTTAAAATACCAGACGCGAAGAATTTTGAAACTTAACTTTAATGGAATGAAACATTTCAAATAAATTTTGGAATGAAAATTTAGTGATTTTTTAGTGAAATCGTCCATTATTAATAAATAATCATTCAAAATAAAGTCCTAAAATATCACAAGGAAAAATATGGCGGCGCACTTTTGATTCATAGACAATTTTATATACATTTTAAGTGCCTTTATTTACTTCTTTACTCTATACATATTATACACCATATAAATCATTTTCAGTCACCATTTAGGTTTTTTAGTCAATAAATCTATTACTCATGAGAAAGCGGTTATTCTGTTACTGGTTTATATACATTTTACGTGCCTTTATTTACTTCGTTACTCTATACATTTTAGTCACCCTATAAATCATTTTCAGTCCCTATAAATAAATCATTTTCAGTCATTTTATTCAATAAATCTATTACTCAGAGAAAGCGGTTATTCTGTTACTGGAGTGTTAGTAGGAATATGCAGAGCGTGTATAGTGAGCATGCATCATCCAGGCTCCATTGATTATTCATGGGAAAAAGCTGATGGCAGCTGTCAATGGAACAGCGACTGCAGCGATCCCTGCAAGGAGGGAAAACAAAAGAAGGACGTGGGGGATTGAACTGTTCGATCTAACGTACATTAGAACGTCTGTGAGAGGCAAGGGAAACTTAATTATTATTTACACTCTTTCATCGTTTACGAGGAGAACCTGTGGAAATTATTAATACTACTAGAGGAGATTAATGAGATTATGCGCAATTAGATAGAGAAAATAAGGCACCGTTGTATATAATATATAATTTGGGGGATGAATGATTGCAGCATTCATACATGCTTAAAAATACATGGGCTGTTTTTATTATACCTGTTAAACGGAAGATGTACGAGATCAATCATTGCAATAAGAATCATAAATGGCACATTTTTCATTCTGCGCGTATTCAGCAGAACGTTCAATGAATGATGAAGGAAATTTCTGTATTCAACGAATTCGTTGAATGAAAATAAAGACAGGCCGATGCTGTGAAGTGTTCTTTTTGTGGGCCTACTGCGTTGTAACCGTCACTGTGGAAATATTCATTGGTCACAATGACTTACGCTGTAGCCGTCATATTGGATTTGTGAAGCAATGCGCTAAAATTCATATAAATAGTGTTCTTTAGAAAAGTTAATATTATACAGTGATTCATAATCATGTTAGCTAAAATTGGTTTCTATTTACAACACTTTTTGCAACACTTCTCTTTAACTTCACTTCTTGTTGTTTGTTTGTTTATCTGCTCCAAATATTTTGATCGATATTTAACACACTTCTACCTCTCCAATAGATTTGAAATTTTGCACACTTGCGTAAAGTTGGAGAAAATGCATGAATAAATTGACAGAATAAATAATTTAAAACATTTAAAATTTTTTTATTTAAAAAAGATTGAAAATAAATTTGTCTGCTACTAATCTTATAATCGATATTTAACACACTTCTACCCGTCTAATTGATCTGAAATTTGGACACTTGAGTAAAGTCGAAGGCAACGCAATAATTAATTGACAGAATGAATAATTTTTAGAAGTAAAAATTTTTTTAACATAAAAATAAGCATTATTTCTTTATATATATATAAAAATAAAATAAGAAATTCATTGTACATGTGTAACATCGGTGACACTGGACTCATTAGAAGTTTTGTTTTTAAAAGATAATTTTTAAGCGCATACTATTTATTTATATGGAGGATATGAGAATATTTTACTTCACTTACGCTCATACAAAAGTACAAACACTTTCTTCCCCAGCAAACACTTCAGTACTCGGCACACTGTTCCCTAGGATTTGTTGCAATTGAATGTGCATTGAATTATGGCTTTACTGAGGCTTCACATGTATAGTTTTACTTGGGTCTTATATAGATAGCTTAACTTGGGCCTTGTATCATAGCTTTACTGGGGTCTTATATGTACGTATATATAAATATGTTTGCTGGGTTCTTATATATATATATCGCTTTACTAAGGTCTCATATATGAATATAACTTAACTGGGGCCTTATATATAAATAGCTCTAGTGGGGTCATATACATATTGATTTACTTGGGTCTTGCTTTACTGGCTTCTTATATGTATATGTATAGGTTTACTGGGTCTTTCTTTCTCATAAAAATTCATAAAATGCGGTCTCATGGCCAGTGCAAGACGCAGCGTAGTCCCTTAACGATATAAATTGCGAGAATCAATCTTAATTTGATTAAATTAAAAAATTAGTGAAAATTAGAACGAAGATTAGGCTATTTTTCTACGCTCCTTCTGTGGACGGATGACTATAAAATAATTTGAATGCAATTCAAATCAGTAAATGAGTTTTGATACTGAGAAGAAGTAAGAAATTTAAAATAAGACAAAATCATAAAAAATTTTACACATCATGTTAGTTGTTAGGTTAAATAATATTTCACTGATTGCCTAAATGTGAAAGAATTTGCAATATGATTCAGAAATTTGAAGGATTTTCTGCATAATGTAAAAATCAGTGTAAAGTTTACTCTATAATGTTGAAATAAGAAAGTTAATAACCCTTATTCGACTAAAGTTGTGTTATTTGTCTAATATATGAATCAACTTGGGACAAATTTTTTTAAACAATTGAAGTTGAATTTATTTAATTATAATTCAATAATTTATATAATAATTATAATTCAATAATTTACCAGGGAAAGTCAAAACTTTCACGACTAAATAGGTGTTATTTATACATAATGTGAATAAAATGGAATAAATTAATCTTTATACGAGTGAAGCTGTTAAATTTAATTGTTATACGAATAAACTTGGGTGAATAATTACAGTATATATTACATAATCTGGTAGGATGTAATTATTTTTGAAGATTAGTGGGAAAAATCTTTGTCATGGCAGCAACTGAGGAAAAGAATTATTATTCCAAGTATACGAACGACTTTCACTCTTGAAGGAAAAGCCACGAATAATTAGGCAAAATGTCGTCTCTGACTTAGAAATGAATTACAACGATTGCTGGAAAAACTTCTTACGATTGATCAGATTAAGAGAGGGACGAGAGAGGAAGATCAAACAAAAGGAATAAAACTTTCCTTAAAGTTAAAATTGTCAATAGACGTCAATATATGAGCTTTCCAGCAATGAGCGCAGTTATACTAAAATGTAAGAAATGTGACTTCTACGTCTAGAAATATTTGCAGCGCTTCTTGGCCTGAAATTTATTCAAAAAATTATCTTCAACAATTATTTCACTAACTAAAAGCCGCGTCATTTGATAAATTCAAGGATATTTGCCAAATTATTTGCACATAAATAATGAATTTTATTGTTAATTTGAAAAATTTATAGTAAAAAAACTCGAGTAGGATATTTTCTTTTTTATTTCTAGATCGGTGCCTCGGCCAGAGGGACGTGAATGGATAACATATGTTTTATCACTTACGAAACAAACTTCCTTTGTTGATTTATGAGAAAGAATATTATTGGTTAAAATAGACTCTAAGCTTCACTTTCTCTTCCCTCGACAAGGAAGAAGGGCGCATGACGCATTTCTCTAATGAGGGTCCAAAGTGACATTTTTCTTCGCCCCGACTTTTAATCTTCCTCGAGTCATCGATAAGGCAAGGAATCGACGCAAAACTTGACGGAATAGACGATTATACCGCTAATAAAAATTATCGTTTTTCATAACCGTAGAGACATCGTGATTTTTATGTATCAACCATGAAAAATTTTCAACAAAGACCAGCACGACGTAGAATTTAAAATTTAACTGAGAGTTTCATTGCGCATATATCTCTGCTCACTGAAATTATTGAGTGATAAATCAGGACAAAGTCTGGTCAAATCAAAATATTTTGTATTTATAAAACTAATTTGGCGCTTGGATTTCAGTACTTGATTTGATTTGAATTAATGAGTGATCATTGATATACACGGAAGGTATTATGAGGCGAAAATTAATGCCGAAGAAAATAAGGATTTTTCAGAAAATTTTTATGAAAACCCAGGCCCATATACAATTTAATTATAAAATTAAATAAAGTCCATTATTGTAAAGTATGATATCATACACTATAACGATATCATGATAGTAACGACGAAAATTTCATCATATCATGATGAAGCCATTACAGTTTTTTGTCTTATTAAACTGAATACTTATCGAAGGTTACAATGAAACATCAGATGCAAGAAACGCTATAGTGTTATCATTGTGTTAAGATAATTTACTTTTTATTTCGTCTATAAATTTAATTTCCCAATATTCGGTCCTAGTAACATTCATTAACGGAAATACATAGTCGTTTTATCTACCATATTATAGAAGTATCACACGGTTTTCGTATTTATACATTTAATTAGTTTTACAGACTTTCATGCCCGTTTCTGCGAAGAATTAAAATCCAACTAATATACTTGGAGGCACGCGATTATTTGCAGATGTATCTTATGCAAATGAGGTGGCTGTTCAACAGGTCCATTATTTAGAATGTTATTTTCTTTCACTCATTTTTTGAGTGATAACTCAAGCATATTCATGGCCGCCTCGTTAAGCATAAATATTTTGATGTTATGAAAAGGAATTGATCCTACTATTGACTTCTTTTTAGGAGTGAATGTATTTTTCAAAAGTTGACGACGGGGTTGGAATCAATAAAATCAGAATAATTTGTCACTTAAATTAAAATCAAAAGGAATTTCTCAATATTATAAACAAGGTAGGTGAATAAGCAGCCATTTAATGTACTTTAAACATTAGACAGTTTATTAAAAATGTTATTTTTATTAAAAATGCAATAAACTATAAAATGTAGGCAGCTTATTTATGATCTAGAACCTGGAACTTCAACTTCTGTCAATACGAAGACGTTAATAAAACTTGTACAGCTGAAATATACATTTCAAAACATCCCGTCTTTGATTGATGAGTGGATGAATGCCTGAATGGATACATCGCATCGCACAACAAAACTTCGTACAGATGACAAATTGCATCGATTCCCTGCATAAAAGAGCTCAGTAGTATTGCAGCGACAATACTTCAATACAGCACTGCATTAAAATATTCACAACGCTCGGTTTTAACACATCAGTTTGCGTTCATGTTAAAAAATGAAGCCATTTGATATTCAAATGACAAGGTTCATGCTAAGAGCTCATTATAAAATCCATCTTACGATTATATAGGTAAAGTTCTTTGTTCAGCATAGTTCAAAACGCAATATAAACTTTGCAATAAAAGATTTGAAGCTATAAGGCTTGCGTTGATGTCAGAGGCAACTTATTCATACTATACACGAGATTCTGTTCGGCACTGATATGCAGGAAAATCTTATTCTGTTAATTGAGATATTGAGATTAAATTAATAATATCGAGACGAAAATCTGAATTATGTTATTCAGATTATACGCAGGTGCTATTTCTCAATTATATTGCATTACTGCTGCTTTAAAGTAACGGACTGCACAATAACCTAACACGTAACTCAGGAAGGACTGCTATTGCTCATCGAAAAATTTAAACCGTAACCAGTTTCTATAAAACATTAAAAACTAAGTTAATTTTCAAGCTATAAAAGAATTAAATTAAATCATGAGAATGCTTTATAATTATTACAAACGTCTTCGTTGGTAGTTTCCGTAAATCTCTATCTGGATCCTTATCTTTATTAATAATATCAAATCATATCTTTCTTTAATTCTGAGTTTTGCGAACAAATTTAGCGATATCGTGTTCCTATGATCATTGATTATAGAATATAGAGGGATATGTTATAATAATGGTTGTACGTTTTTTAATGTTAAAACAGAGTCCTGTGACTCTTCCTTCGTACGGTTAAGCTGAGAATCAAGTATTGCCGTATGGAATCGACTCGAAACAAGAGTTTTCCGTATTGAATTTGGTTGAAACACGAGTATTGCCTGACTGAATTTAGTTGAAACACGAGTATTGCCGGACTGAATTTATTTGAAACACGAGTATTGCTGGACTGAATTTAGTTGAAACACGAGTATTGCCGGACTGAATTTAGTTGAAACACGAGTATGGCAGTTTTGAAATTGTGTTGAAACACGGGAGCTCAAGATTACTATGCGACGCTTGTCAAATGGCGGAGGACAGGCACGGAATATTTTGAATTTACTTTCAAAATGGATCATGCATTNAAGTATTCACCCACTGAACGATTGATGTACGACCAGGAACACGACCAGTGGGCGCGACATTAAACTGCCTCCTAAACGCACGCTGGGTTGCAACGATAGACCGGCCACTAGAAAAGTACACAGAGACTGCGAACGCGCGCTCCTCTCTCGACCACTGCATGGTCGCAACTGAACTGAGTGGACGAAAAACTTCATAGCCCGCGCACCATATTGCGCATGGCGCCACCTTCCTAGGACTAATGGCCGCCACGTGGCGCGCAATTCAAATAAGTAAGTTCCCGCGCCGCACCCTGTATTTATGTTCCGCCAGAATGTGCACCCTGAGGTCAAGCAAGTCTATCTTTTAATTGCAAGCAGTGACAATGTGGGCTCGACGACAGGCGAACTCTTCGATTACGCAGCTGGGAACAAGGGCCGTATAGAGCATTGGTCAGACAGTCTGCCCTCGTGAGAACTTTACGATTTTTGTTATTAGTTCATAGTAATGGAATTTATACATTTTTTAAATGTAGCCAGCAGGACAAGTTTCCCAATAAAATGAACTGACATTCATCGCACTTTTCTTTACCTCGATATAAAGTCAAGCCTCGGAGCGAGAGCCAAAACTGAACTACTGTGTAGCCTCTTGTTTTTCTACGCACTAACAACTATCATTTTATTGGCTAGAATTTGTATATCTACTTTCCAATAATGCTATTAAAATATTCCATGCAATGTGATTCCTATTTTATTACTCCCGACTAATTTTTTTTATTCTGAGCCTCCTGGAATATTTCTTATTCTAATTGATCATCACTAAAGACTCTATTACTTACACTTAATAACGTGAAACTATTCAGAGATACCAACAGTCCTTGCACTTGTTCACGCTACGTCTGTGACAGCTCGAGTGTCCGAGACCACCAGTCCATGCACAACCTGAACTTCCTTACATTACCATGTTTTATCAACATCATAACAATGGCCAATGCAATTGCAACGGCTCGATTGTTGCGCACTCAGCTGCTGAGAAGCAGCAGCTCCCTTCAACATGTTTTAATAAACACCAGGTGAGGAAATGTACGCGACGCAGCGACTGCTTCATGGAAGTTTTATTGCAACATTCGTTAGTTGGCTACAAGCCTCGTCTTTAAAGTCGAAGAACATTCTTCATACTTCTTGAGTTGGAGTTAAGTAAATTATGTTAAGGAGTTCCATATTATGAGTTTATTTCGAAATTATTCTCTCAATTTATTCACATTCACAAACATTTTACCATGAATAAATTGAGAGAATACATAATTTAAAAAATTTAATTTTTTTATTTAAAGAAGATTGAAAAATAAATTTGTCTGCTAATAATCTTATAATTGATATTTAACACACTTATACCCGTCCAATCGATCAGAAATTTGCACACTTGCGTAAACTCGAAGGCAATGCAATAATTAATTGACAGAATGAATAATTTTTAAATGTCAAAATTTTTTTAACATAAAAATAGTAATTGATTTTTTTATATATAAAAATAAAATAAGAAATTCATTGTACATGTGTAACATCGGAGACACTGGACTCAGAAGTTTTGTATTTAAAAGGTAATTTTTAAGCGTAACTATTTATTTAAATGGAGGATATGAGAATATTTTACCTCACTTACGCTCATACAAAAGTACAAACATTTTCTTCACCAGCAAACACTTCAACACTCGGCACACTGTTCCCTAGGATTTGTTGCAGTTGAATATGCATTGAATTATGGCTTTACTAAGGTTTCATGCATAGTTTTACTCGGGTCTTATATAAATAGCTTTCCTGGGACCATCTACTTCATCCCTACTCTACCGTCTACTTCATCCCTACTCTACCGTCTACCTCATCCCTACTCTACCGTCTACCTCATCCCTACTCTACCGTCTACCT